>NW_015773752.1:0-836 GCF_001515625.1 Sinocyclocheilus rhinocerous
AAATCACACTCTGATCAATACACACACACGCACAGATCATTACCCTGCTGTAATGCATCCTCCATTAAAGCAGCACACACAAACACATATGCGCAAGCAGAATGGAAAGGAGAGGGAAATGAAAATATTGTGTTTCTATAATGTAGAGGCAAAGATTGATGAGGGGTTTGGGCTTCTTTTGAACCGTAGACAAAAATGGAGGCCAAAGTCTTTTCCCAATATCTTAAGAAATCTTACCAGGGTTATGTCATTGTAAAGGTCATGATGCATTAAAATAGCACTGGAATGTCCTGTGTCCTGTGCACAGTGCCTAAGGACATATTTTGCAATTCCATCTTAATATTGTCTCTATTGGCCTGTACTTATCTGTCTTGACTCATAGCATTAGCGACATGTCCGACAATGACAGCCAGCAAGCAGCCACTCATATAGCTCAACAACAATGGTGAATGCGTCTAGTAAAAATAAGTACGGAGGCAATTTATCTGTGCATGTTTAAGCTAGTGTTCTGTCAGCCTCACATGATTGATAAGAAAGTTCTTCCCGAAATAAAAATTCTGTCATTTACTCACCCTAATGTTGTGTCAAATCTGAATTACATTTTTCTTCTGTAGAACATAAAAGGAGAAATTCTGAAAACTGTGTTGGACTCGCTTTTACATGCAATCACAATAAACTGAGTCTGAAGCATTTAACCTCCAAAATAATAATAATAATAATAATAATAATAATAACAATAAATAAAATAAAAATACTATTAAAGCATCATAAAAAGAACTTATGCACTATATTCCAAGTCTTCTAAAGCCATATGATAACTTTGTTTGAGAAATAAA
>NW_015773753.1:0-840 GCF_001515625.1 Sinocyclocheilus rhinocerous
GGAAAATACCGTGATATACATTTTTGGTCATACCACCCAGCACTAGTTGGTTGTTGGCTGTAGTCTCTGTGGTGTTTTTCAGTGCATCCTTTTGGCCCAGATGCATCAGCTTTCATCCACGCTAGTTTTTTTATGTCAGTTTGGTGTGTCTGGGCTTTTTCTGCATGACCGTCTACCGATACAGTGCCCTCAATATCGGAAGCCTCTGTAAACATGAGCAAAACAAAATGCAGAAAAATGTCTGCTGTTTGTCCTTTTGGTTATTCATTGTGATTATTCACAAAATATATTTTGTGAACCTTTAAATAAATAAAAAAAACTAAAATGAAAATGTTCTTCAAAACATCTGTGCCTCATTTATTGACATGCTTAGAAATTCGTATGACTTTGCACAAAGTATGAAATGGCTATAAACAATATAAATACCCATTTATGTGGTAAATGGTTTAAGAATGGCTTGGGTGAGCAAAAATCCCCAATAATCACAGTTGAAGAATTGCATGCAAATCTAAATGGCTAGAAATACTGATCTGCACACAGGTGTGCTTTACAGTTCCACATCACCTCAACCAAACTATTTCAGTTATTTCATACAGCAGTACAGCCTTTGACCAAGCAAATAAATATCACAAACATTTTGTATTCATTTCTAATATTACCAATTAAGTCATTTAAAATATTTGAATAGCAGAATAATTAACTCCAGGTATAGTTCACCCAAAAATGAAAATTCTGTCGTCATTTACTCACCCTTACGTTCTTCCAAACCTGTGAGTTTCTTTCTTCTGCTGAATATAAAAGAAGATATTATGAAGAATGTTGATACTCAAACAGTTGACA
>NW_015773754.1:0-840 GCF_001515625.1 Sinocyclocheilus rhinocerous
TCGCTTTGGATAAAAGCGTCTGCAAAATGGCTAAATGTAAATGTACTACCTATACCCAAACCCTACCTTAACCCTAACGGATAGTGTTAATAAAAGCAAATGTGGAAAAAAAAAAAACAACAACACATTTTTTGAAGCAGCCATGCCATTTTAACAAGTGCAATGCTATACAAGGTGTGTTACCGAGCAAGTTTACTACATCAGAAAAAAACATACATATGGAGCTGGTTACATGATGCAAACGTCAAAATGTATTAGTTTAAATCATGCACTATGGCAAAAGTGTTTTGAGGTTAGCATAGTATTGTGCAAGGAACTGTGTGAAAGTCAATATTAATCGATCACCTGCCCCTGTGAACATGCCTTGTGTAAAAAGGAATACAAATTGGTCGTTTTTTTCAATAAGACTATGTTGCAAAATACATGCAAGATTAAAACTTAAGAATTCAAAATTTTTGCGAAACTTGGCAAAGATCACTGAGGCAATGAACAGTTGATCGTCCATGTTTCTTGTAAAATTACATTTTCTTTATGAATGCTTCAACTCAACACATGCCCTCTGAAATTTCCATTTTGGTCCAACAGATGGTTATTCTTTCACCCTTTATCATAATCAGACAGTCTGATGTCCCCGTTTCTGTATGTCCTGTTTGTGCATATCCATGCTAATTTTTACCAAAGACAAATTGAAGTGGTTAATAGATGGTGTCAGCATCTGCTGCCCACACACACTCACATTTTAACATAACATGTCTATATCATTAATCCAGCCATTTAGGCGCTGTGTGAGCTGTCACAATTGTTGTCTGGGAAGTCTTGAATTCTCACAGGTCATTAGAG
>NW_015773755.1:0-840 GCF_001515625.1 Sinocyclocheilus rhinocerous
ATTCTGCCTTTAGCAACTTCCACTGAAAATTAGTTGGCAACACTGGTTCCCCGCAAACTTAGTCCAAGAAGAGACATTTGGTAGAGAAAACAGCATTTGTCATTACTAGAATATATATCGGAATAAAAAAAATGTAGGTGAAGCAAGAAAATGTGTCTCTCTATACCCAACAGTGATCAGTATGTAGTATAAACAAGGACTAAATTCAGATCTTATATTCACAGTTTTAATATTTTAGAGTCATATACCCAATGGGCTTGCGAGCGCGGTGGAAGTCCTTCATAATTCTTTCCACATCATTGTTCAGCTTGCAGTCTTTGCCGTCCTTGCTGAAGGTGGACCTGCTCATGAAATATAAAAGTCAGCAGAAATGCAGTGTTGACGCTACTTTTTTTTCCCCCGCTAATATTTTTATATTTAAACATGACATATGAGGAAAATAAATGAAGAATGAAAAGATTTTTTCCCCCCCCTGCTCAAATCAACTCTTCACTTCTTGAAACCTTGAAGGAACTTTCTCTCTTCAGATCTTCAGTTTCTAAAGGTCCTGAAGTGTAATTGGGCAATCTGAAACCGGATTGGGCTCAGACGTGGATTAGTCTCATCCATCGCCTTTATTTCCACTTAGCCTTAACCAATTGTTTGCTAATAGTGAAACATGATAAGAGGATTTTCACTCCAGGAATAGAGATAGATCTGGGGTGACTAATAGTGAAAAGGCCAGTCCGCACATAATCTGAGGGTCATCAAAGTTTAAGTATGTTTAGATGGACTCCATAGTGAACTCTTGATGGTCTATACGAGCATCTCGCCCGTCCGGATAATGCACTTCTTTTGGCA
>NW_015773756.1:0-835 GCF_001515625.1 Sinocyclocheilus rhinocerous
CTCTCTCTCTCTCTCTCTCTCTCTCTCTCTCTCTCTCTCTTTTCCCTGGACCTCCCACAGGAATGTGGATCTGCCAAGTATGCAGGCCAAAGGAGCAGGAGGGAAAACGGTTGCTACACAAGGCAGCGGCCCAGATCAAAAGGCGATATGCAAAACCAGGAAGGCCAAGAAAAAATCTAGCACATCCAACAGTGTACGATAACTAATTTCATCTGTCTTGTTCATTATGCTTCAGGCTTAAGGTTACAGGTCTCACAATCAGTATGTTGCCTAAACTGTAAATGCTCTTTTTTTTGATGGCCTACTCTGATTTTTGTCCTTCACAACCTTGCCTTGAGAGTATATGTAGGTTTCATACCCTCTCATCCAAAAGGTTTAAAATTAGCATGGCTGCTACAATGTACTTTTAGCCTGGGGCCATTCTTTGCAAGTCTATTTTTAACATATGGCTGTGTAGTAAAGCTCAGTCAGAACCGTTGTCAGTCAGACTGGGTGAGTCTGGGTCAGCAAGTTTTTAAATGTGCAAGACCTGAGGGATTACATCTTTCCTAAAGGCTTGATGATGAGCCCTGATAGACACAGTGGAACGTGTTGTTGAAACCGTGAAATCAGGGCTCAGGCTTAGTCACAGTCGAGATGTGCACACTGATTCTCGTTCATTTGTGGCTAGTGTTCTAAATGCAACCATTGTCTGCTTTCACAGGTCTGACAGTGGCGGTCCGGGATCCGTTGAGCTGTCTGAAAAAGCACGGCATGGTAGGGGTTCCATAAGCACTTTCTGTACCCCACCCTCATCAAGCACCTTTATACCCACCACAGACGGCAGGAGTCTCAC
>NW_015773757.1:0-840 GCF_001515625.1 Sinocyclocheilus rhinocerous
TCCATTGATGTGTGGTTTGTTAGGATAGGATTTTTTTTATTACCATTTCCTTTCTTTGTTTAGAAGTTGTTTGTAATAATGTATTAGTCAGAACCGTTAATCAGAGACAGTAAACTAATGAAGAAGGAGAAGCGTTCTCAGCGCTGTCAAAATAAAAGTCCCACGCGACATCAAATAAACAGAAGAAATTATTGGCTGATGCCGATAAAAACAAGCCAAATACTGGCTTATTGTTATTAAAAGTAAAAATATAGATGCAAACTACAAGTACCAAGACAAATACAATATACGAAAGATACAAATAAACTGCTTTAAATTTTAGGTCCAGTAAGTCCATTTAACATCAGCAACCAAGTAAGAAATTGAATAATCACATATAAAAATAAAAAACTGCAGTCTTCACTGTATGAATGAAACATTCATTAATTTTCATTAAAGCTACTAAAAGTTATTCAGTCAAGAGCAGTGAGTGATTTTCTCATTTTCGTTTGTCATTAACATTAGCGGCGTGTTTATTAGGCTGCTGTCACTTTAAGACCTGATGCACGGATCTAATATAGTGACACATCCAGTTTTCTTCCAACTGTTTATGTGAACCTTGTGTTTTTGTCTCATGTGAAGCTGCTTTGAAATGATCTGTATTATATAAAGCGCTATAGAAAAAAAATGACTTGATGTGCTTTTTGACAAAGCCTTGTGTGTATTTGACAGTTTGAGTGCAATAAGATGTGAAAGTGAACTCGGTTCATCTCTCATACGCTGTGAGAGTCTGCTTTCTGGAGGTTTAACCTGGCCAGGCGTTAAAAGTGTGTCTTACCGTACTCCTTCTCGTTGACCTCT
>NW_015773758.1:0-840 GCF_001515625.1 Sinocyclocheilus rhinocerous
AGAGCATACATTCATGAATTTCATGAAATGAAATCGGCTTCTTTTCAGTTCATGAGCTGGAATTTCAACTGAATTTGTCACGTTCCGCTGGATGTTGAATTGGAATGACAGGAAGAGAAAACTACAGAACTGCAATACAAAGAAACTTAATGTAGTCACAAAACATTGTGTTGTTCTTGACTACTGAAAGAGAGAACTTCTTAAGTTTCATGTGGTTTGAATTTATCTTGAAACTATTCAGTTCTGTCATTGCTTGTGATGATGTGGAATCCGCAACTGCTCATTATAATCAGAAAGTTATAGAGACTGTCCAGAACCTCGTTTGATTGTTTTTTTTTTCTCCCCCTGCATATCTTATGTCCTCAGAGAAAAGTAAGTCCCACTGGAAGGTAAATAAAGCATATACCATCCACAATATGTATATATTATAAACGACCAAACAGGAAATAATATATACAGTATATAGTCACAAGTCAGAATATATAAATGAAAATTATGAATATACAGAACTAAATCTGAATATGTAATCTGGATATATAAATGTAAATCTGAACATATAGTTATACATTTGTATATATACATACATATGTACAAATATGTATATACAAATAAGAATCTATATTTAATATCTATATATTATAGAATTATTATTATATATTATATATTTACATTTTTTGTGAAATTACCCATGAACACATACATATCTGTATGTTATTTTCATTAACAATAATAACATTAATTGTAATTGTTATTAATGTTAATGAAAATAACATACAGGTTATGTATATGATCACAAAAATCAGTGTTGGGAAGGTTACTTTGGAAATGTAATAGGTTACA
>NW_015773759.1:0-840 GCF_001515625.1 Sinocyclocheilus rhinocerous
TTTCCTCCTGTTTTGCCTCAGTGCAGTTTAGCTTCACCAGGGAGCATTTGTCTAAACTGCTGACAGAGGGCCAGGCATGAATCCCATAATGCCTTCATTTTGAGTTCTTGGATCGGCTCAAACCGTGACTTTCCCCTTCGAATAGATATGTCTGAAGTCAAAAAGTCATTCGGCTGTAATGTTATTGCATTCCGGTCTCACTCTAATGTCATGAGAAGAACGTTGTGTAGGGCATTCAATGCTTTCGAAGGGAAAGCTTGTGTAGCATTAGCCAGCTGTGAGGTTGAAGTGTTTATTTTGTGTGATGAATGCCATGGCGGCGTATTGATTAACTCTCTCCCCTGGTGCTCGTCTGCCTTGCTAAACGGGGAAAATGAAAAATGAAAAGCGGTGTACTGAATTCTCCCCTTACAAACCTTAATGAAAAGTCTGTAATTACTAGCGGTGGCATGATATGAAACCGTATTGCTTTGGTAACAGATGAAAGTAAATAACACTAGCCTCTATTAAACTAACAGATTTTGATGGTGCACCAGCATTAGGCACATCTTTTTTGTCTATTGTATTAGTAGTAGTACAGAGGTAGTACAGATAGTGCAGGAAGACATGTGGAAAGAAAGGGGCTCAAACCCACATCTCTTATATCAGCTCCACTGCTCAACATTTTAATGTTGGAGCATGTGCACCAACCACAAAGTCATAACTTAGACCATTTTTTAGTTTTAGAAGTTCTGAACAAGAACATGGGATCCTAAATAGGCTCAAACTTACATTTTCCAAATGACCACAAAGCCATAGCTCAGACCATTTTTTTTTTTAGTTTTGGACATTCTGAACAGG
>NW_015773760.1:0-840 GCF_001515625.1 Sinocyclocheilus rhinocerous
TTTTTTTATAATATTTAAATTTTCAAATCTTTTATTTTTAAATGTATGTGTTTGGTTTTATGCATTTATTATATTGTATTTATATAATTACATTTTCAAATGTATTTCCTTTTTTGTTTTTCTATTTATATATTTTATTTCTTTTTGTCCTACCAGATGTTTCATATATATTACCTATAAAAATGTCCATTTCACATCCGTCTTTGCAGAGAAAGTGAAAAAAGAAAGCACGAAAGACTGTACAAGTTCTCTCAGCGATGGACAACAAGATGAAAACCCTTCACAAGAAGTTGGCAGGAACACTTCCAAGAAAGGTGAGGCAGTTCATAGAGATGATTAATGAGTAATTTAGGCAGGTCTGGACCTCCGTGCTCTTAACCTAATGGGTCATTGCTATGAGAGAAGGATACAGTATCATAACAAAAGTGCGCTAGTACCTTAAGATGGCACCCTGCTGTATCATCCAGGAGATTTGGTATTTGGTATTGCTTGGATCCAATCACACGGCACGAGTTAATACTGTTGGCGGAAAGCCCAGAAAAAGAAATCAAGACAATAGGCTAAAACCCTTGACACACTGTACTTCAGGTCACAGATTCATGTATTCAATGTCAAGCGAATTACACTTGAGTTTTACAGAGCTGTACTCTGTCACGTACCCAATTTAAAACCACCAAAACAAACGCTTTGAAATACAATACAGCCCACATTTCCTTGTTCTGTTGATGAGATTACAGGGGACAGACAGAATCCCTAGTGGCATATGTGGCTGGCATGGATATCTGTTCTCCAGCACACACCCTGCATTAGCAAGAGCAGGCCGGCAGCACCTGTGTAAAT
>NW_015773761.1:0-840 GCF_001515625.1 Sinocyclocheilus rhinocerous
TGAAACCTCGGCTGATATTTGTGCATGGAGTTTAATATGGTCTGCGAAACAAACTCATATCATTTTGCATAATCATTTCATAATTATTTTTTTTTTCAAACAATAAAACCTATGTTCAAATTCCACAAAATTACTTTCAAATTCAAATCTTTTCACACGGAATTAAACGAAAATTATCTTTAATAAGCTGATCGCTTCAGGCAACTTCTTGAATGTTGCATAGCGCTCGTTAGCTCTTACACTTGGTGACAGTAAGACAATTATTTTGAGAAGAAATTTACAATAAATGTCATCCATAAATTATGAATCGCATTAAATACTCACAAACCCATGTTTGTCAGATATATTGTTTGTCAATTTGAGCTTATGAAAGTTCACAGCTTTGGACATCCATTGCTCCCCGGTAGCAGGACTGTCTGGGTGGATGTACATTCGTTTGGGCATTTCTGGATCGGCCTTTCCAGCCGCCATCCAGCGAGAGTTGTGAAACTTATATCTGTAGTCATCGGCTGCGACTATATCCATCAGCAGGATGTACCTCGCCTTCCTGTCCAAGCCGCTGCAGCACACTTTGAATGCTGGAAACATGCGCCTCAAAGAAGCAAAACACGTTTCACTTGTTTACAAGAGTTCAAGTCAAAAGTCAAAAGACAAAAGAAGCATGTGCAGTCAATGCCCATTTTTAAAATACTGTTTTTAAACACTCCGCGCAGAGCCTAGACGTGTTAAATCACCTTCTTACCTTCCAGACTTTGTTATGACCATCTCCGTACCGCTTTTGTGAAACTGCCCCCACAGTTCCTTGCCTTCCAGGTGAACCACGGGGTCATCCTCAGGTGC
>NW_015773762.1:0-840 GCF_001515625.1 Sinocyclocheilus rhinocerous
ACACACTCACTCACACACACACACACACTCTCTCTCTCTCTCTCTGAAGGGCTATAGGGTCCAGCAGGAGTGTGTGTAACTGTGGTCCTGTGTTTGTGTGTGTCAGGTGTGTGTCAGAGTGCAGACAGCAGCTCACCGGAGGAGGACGAGCGAGTGTGAGTTTAGCAGCTCTAGAAACCAGAATAAAACCTGATAAATAACACAAACTCTTTCATTAAGGGCTGATAATTAAATCCATTTACTGGGGCATTTTTTACCTTTATAATGGCAACTTTCTTAAATGTATGTGTCCCCTTAATTTAGACTTAAAATGTATTCATTAATGCAATTAGAATAATAAAACATTATATGACTGATACCAATCTAATGAAATCAGACAAAATGATTTCTGCACAGAAGCTGCATCTGAAGCGGCATTTTCATACGGACTGTTTATGCATAAATAATGCTATATCATTACTGTTTTAAATACAAAATGTATTAAATATAGAAATATCAAATGTTCCAATTATATGTGTATTATGGAATTATATTTAAAATGTTAAACTAAAACGTCCACTGTCTTAATAAGTGAGTGGTTGATTCATTCAAAACGGCTGATCATTCAGGAACAAAGCTAGTGACTCTTTATCAATGTGTCTCTGAATCAGTTCACCCAAAAATACAAACTCTGTCATTAATTACTCGCCCTCATGTCATTCTCTTCGTTCATCTTCAGAACACAAATGAAGATATTTCTGATGAACTGATGAACCCTGCACAGACAGCTAGGATCCTGACACGATCAAGCCTCAGAAACACAGCAAGGACATGTTAAAATAATCCATGTGACATCAGAGG
>NW_015773763.1:0-838 GCF_001515625.1 Sinocyclocheilus rhinocerous
ACTCACACACTCACACACTCACACACACACACACACACACACACATCAGAGGACGAGCTCCATCTTAAATGAGTGAAAACACAGTTCATGCTTTGATTAACAAAGTGTCAAATCTAATCATTTTAAGAACATTTTCAGAACTACTTCAATTCAAACAATATAAATGTACATACCACACACTAACTCTGCATCATCACAAAAATATTTTAATGAGCAACATTTCGGTCCAAAATGAAACATTGCTCACTGAAATATTGTTGTGATGAATAGAGTGTGGGATTTATATTTTCCTCATTTATATTGTTATTTCACTGGATGCATCAATGGTTGATTCAGTTATATTTTTAGATGTACTTCAATTAAAATACTCAATGTTATGATATATCAAAATAAAGTATTTTGCATAGTATTATCTTTACTTACTACTCTTATTTATATAATAATTTGAATAACAGGAACAGTGCTCTATTTAACGTTGATAAACATTGAACTGATTATTTAATTATATAAAATTTTCGGACTAAAAAAAAAAATAAAGTATGCGTTGTGTATCAATCACAGAACACTTACGCCTCATGTCGAATGGAGCAACGCCATTGGTTTAACGCGTATGACGTCAGTGGGCTTTAACTTCCGGGTAGAGTAACGTAATGTTGACGCAATCAGCTGAAAGTTGATGACTGGTTTTGGTTTAATTTCTCTCCGCACAGGCGCTTTGATGAGACGGATCAGGTACTGTCTTTAATTCTGCTTTATTAGAAACATAATCGCGTAATTAGTTGACGGACAGTTGTGTTGTTCGAGTAAGATAAGCGAGCTAAGCAGCTAGCAGCGTTTG
>NW_015773764.1:0-840 GCF_001515625.1 Sinocyclocheilus rhinocerous
TGAGCAGCTGCGTTCAGTTTTTAACTGTAGTGTCTGTTCTTTTACGGAACTAAATTATTTTTATTACTTTAAAAAAAAAAATCAAACCACGGTGGGGGTCGGTGCCGCGGTGGGTAAGTGACATAACCAGTGTTGCGGCTTAACAACGGTATCATCGTTAGCACTTTCTACTAAGCCTATTGGTAATTGGTTGGTTTTCTGCATTAACTGGTCATAAAATTTAATCTGATCTTCATTGAAGTTACAAGTATCTGCAAACTCAATATGCTTAAGCCAGGCATCCTCAAATCTGGCCCACGAGATTCACTTTCCTGCTGAGTTTAGCTCTAATCCTTATCAAAACACACTGTTTCAATTCAATGTAAATATTGGCTGCGTTTTAGTTGCTTTAATTTGCATTTGGAACGCAACATTCATCATTACAATCGTTTATAAATCAGTTGTTGTTTACAAAAGAAGCTTCACTGTCAGATGATCCTTCAGAAATCATTGTAATAAGCTGATATGCTGCTCAAGCAACATTTACTTTTTATTATAATCAAGGTTAAAACCGTTTTTGCTGCTTAACATTTTTGTGGAAACTGATATCACTCAAACATTTGAAAAAGAGAAATTAATAATTGTATTCATAATACATGAAATTGATGAAAAGTAAGTGAAGAGTAAAGACATTTAAAGTGTTTCAATAGATTTCTATTTAATAAATGCCTTAAATTTAATATATCAACATTGATAAATCAGAAATGTTTTTTGAACAGCAAATCAAATTGTAATGATTTCTGAAGGATCATATGCCACTGAAAACTGGAGTAATGATGCTGAAATTTCAGCTTTGATCAC
>NW_015773765.1:0-839 GCF_001515625.1 Sinocyclocheilus rhinocerous
GAGTTCTGGAGTGGCCCGGTTTAGCCCAGTCAGCCCTACCGAAGAGAATGTATTCATGCCTCCTGCAAACAGGGGCTCTGTCTCATCAAACGCTATCAGCATAAAATCAGTTCCCTTTCCACAGCTCTGCAGACACACTGTAAATCTAAGATGAATAAAACATCAGACATGCCAACAAACACCCTGATCAATGAGGGTGGGGGGTGGCTGAGCCCAGGGTAGATGGGCAGAGTCCTGTATGAGTGTGTGCGACAGATAATGAGTCCTAGATAAAAGTGAGTGAGGACGTGTCATTTGGTCCAGTGTGTTTGCAGGACTAATTTTGTCACAAACACACACACACACACTGAGACATATCACAGGACGCAAGAGATAAACAGCTCCCTGAGCTGAAACACACACACATACACACACACACACACTCATGGTTTTGTGACTGCCTGGAGAGGTGGATAAAAGGAAGGAGTGTGATATCACATAAGAGAATGTGGCTTTGATAAATGAATTAATCTCTTTTTTCTCAACAGTGTTCAGATGGAGGGACAGTTCTGGGAAAATCATGCAGAGAGTCCAAGGATATACCTGTGAAGGTGTAATAGTTAAAAGAAAGTCTGTGAGTGGTACTTTCATCTATAAAGCAAACTGCCAGCTGACTAAAGCTGACTGATTGCTTGAACACTTCGTACTTTGTGTGCTTGAAAAATAGCCTATCTCATGAAATTGCATATCAGTGATGAAAATTTAATTATTCAGTTAATCTGTCATCATTCATAACAGGTCAGATCGGGTCATAATCAGATAGATAGATAGACAGACAGACAGACAGACAGACAGACAGA
>NW_015773766.1:0-840 GCF_001515625.1 Sinocyclocheilus rhinocerous
GTGCTACATGTATCGCTCTGCCCACTAACATACCATTAATATGTATTTACATGATAGGGAATGAGATTGTAATTTGTTAACTGTAAAAGCTGAGCTCATTATGACACACAGGAAAAATATAATCGCCTTCATCTTGCAATAGCGAGTGCAGTGAATTAAATTATTTAGGAAATGTTTATTCATCAGTGTTAAATGTAATAGATCATGTAGACAACCTGAGTTAAAAAAAAAAAGTAAATAAATAAAACGGACACCACGCTGTTATTCTGAAGTTCTAACCGAACATTTGATGACTCTTCTGAAAAGTAAAGTATGTAGTTTGCATATTTTTGTTTATGACACCCAGGCCTGATGTGTCTAACTCTATCCACTAGGGGGCGCCACCTTATTATAACTGGTCTCCTCGACAGACTGCAAATGCTTTTGTATATTTGTGCTGTACTATATCAGATCTCCTTCATACATACTTCATACATTGCTGTTTACTGAGTTAGGCCTATGTGTCTTTGAGTACTGTCATGCATGCACAAGATGTTGCATTAATGTTTAATAATCTCACCATTTGAATGTGTTGCATTGCACTGAAAGAAAAGCAAGTAATATAAAAATTAGTATTTTACATTATGATACTAAATGCCTCTTTGAACAAGAAATAATCAAGTATCAAGTTATTTGGATTTTACAGATTTGTAAGTACACACTTTTGATTTTGTGAAGACAAACATGGAGCAAAATATGAAAATCATTTCCTTTTTGGGTTTCTCCTGACTCACCTGTGCATTACCCAGAGATGCAGATGTTGCTGTGGAAGGGCGAGAAGAAAATATAATCAGTGTAACC
>NW_015773767.1:0-840 GCF_001515625.1 Sinocyclocheilus rhinocerous
GAAACATTAAAAAATAAGATTAAATGGGCATGACACTTCTGATTTAACATGGCATGTAGGGGAAGAGATCAGCCAGAAATGGCACACACAAATGGTACTTTGTCTGTGCATTCTTGGTCATTCCAAAGTCCTGTAGCTGTTGTGAGAAAGAAAAAGATGTTTTAATTATACAAGTAATTATACAGGTATTAACATCATAATGCTTATATTTATAAAGATAAATAAGGAATGTCTAGTCTGTGACATAAACACTGGAAGTGAGGGGAGTGAATACAGTTTCTTTATTAACTGTCCAGAACTGAAAACATGAAATGACATTCACATCTTTCAAATTATTTACCTCCATAGTTCATCTCAATGCAGTGCTCAACATGCTTTTGGTTGTTGGGCTCTCCAGGGTTCCAAAGTTTGAAATTCATTTTGGACCCATCACTCCAGAACCACGTTCCCTCCTGTGAACAGAAGAGAGCTAAGATCACTGTGTTTAGGACCGTCTGGCATTATGTGCATGTGTAAAATAAAGAGTCTGAGGATCTAGCAAATGCTACTTGCACACCTGTGTAAATTTTAACATTCACTATTTTTACTTTAAGCAGCGTTAATTTAATGTTAGACAGTAAAGTGTTACATACTTATCTTGGACAACAGCACAAAAAAAGTAAATAAATTAACAACATAATAACATACCGAAACAGCATCATAGCCTCCTATCCAGTATGATCTTGAACTTGAGATCATGAGCTTTAAGAAGGTGTACTCCTTGAGATTGTGTACAGAGGCAAGGTTCCCACCATGGTTCAAGCAACTCACCTGAGGAGAAAATGACATGAGGAGAAACAG
>NW_015773768.1:0-840 GCF_001515625.1 Sinocyclocheilus rhinocerous
GAGAGTCTTTTCTTCACCTAGAAGTACATTCCTCCTCGCGCGACCCGGAAGTGCTCTCCATCTGTCTTTGTGTTTGTGTTTAGCTCCGCGGCTCTCTGTCAAACACCAGCGGCTCCAGAACACCGCGATGAAGGTAAACAGAGCTGATAAAGATGAGTGTGTGATATAAACATCATCTTCCAGACGTGTCTGAGGTGTTTGAGTGTATGAGCGCGAGCAGAACGAGGGAGATTTGAGCTCCAGCTAACGGTGGCTAATGCTAAGCTCATTAATGTCAAAGGCTTCATTAGTAATAATATCAGACCTCTCGTTGATAAATAGCATGAGTTGAGGTTTATTAGTTTGTCAGAGCCTTGTGAACGATTTAAAAGCTTGTTAACTTCATTTCTGAACGGTTCATTAATATTCACGAGTTTATCGCTTTATATTCATTATTCATTAACATGTGATTTTGTTAATATGTAACTTTGACTGGTTTTATTCAGCACACAGATCTTTTTCGTGTTATTTTACTGTCACTGCGTGTTTTGAGGGATGTGCTCATTAGTATGTTAATGTATTCGTGACGTCATGACGGCGCGTCTCTGACGTGTGAGAGCTGATGATGGACAGAAGCTTCTCTCTCTGACCTGGTCAGACACTGCGTCTATTAATAATCAGTAATATATGGCTGATGTTATTCATATTCATGTATTCTCTCTGGTGTGGACAGGTTACATTCGGCTGAATCCATGCTTTCTGATGAACTTGACTCCAAACCTGAGGTATTAATGATCCACTACTGTTTTAATGACTTATTCTGATTTGTTATATTAGGGCTGCACGGTTTAGGGAAAAATT
>NW_015773769.1:0-830 GCF_001515625.1 Sinocyclocheilus rhinocerous
AAATGTTCTTCACACTATGAAAAAAAAATTAGGAACTGTTCACTGAAAGGTTTATTTGGCAACCAAAAATGGTTCTTTCTATGGCGTCACTGCAAGAACCCCTTTTGGACCCTTTATTTTAAAAACTGTACTCTAATGCAATAATTTTCAATGGTTCCATAACGTCACTGACGACCTTCTGGGTTAGTCTCCAATTGAATGATTAGATCTCTTGGCAGAGGTTTCAATTAGCGCAGGTGGCAGCCCACAACTTGCAAATCAATCCAGTAAGCCCAGGCAGGCATCACTGGCTTCCTCAGTCACCGTCTGCTTTCAAATGGCTTCTGTTTTAATGTTTCTCTTCTCTTTGATCTCTTACAGTGGGGAAGACTTCCCTGATCACACGCTTCATGTACGACAGCTTTGACAACACGTATCAGGTAGGCAGCTGGTGGGCCTCTTGACATCCTTGTCATTCTGTCACTCAGAGAACTCAAAGTGTTCCTCCCCTTATTGTGCAGCATCAAAGAGTCATTTCGCACAGTCTTTAGAAAACATAATGGGCCTAGTTCAGTCTTTCATTTGTGAAGACAATTCTTCCAAATTGATTATAAACGTTCAACATGATTGTGTGGTTAGTAAATCACAGAAACACATTTGCGAAATTTGATTATTCATTCTATATTCACCTCCAATCTCATCTGAATTAGCAACAGCAGAGATGAATATACATGTATGGTCCCTTTCATATGACACCGTAGGAACTGATTATACACTGCATATTAGGGGTGGGCGATATGATCAAAATATTACACACACACACACACACACACACACACACACACACATAT
>NW_015773770.1:0-841 GCF_001515625.1 Sinocyclocheilus rhinocerous
GATGACTGGGTCAAAGCATCTCCAAAACAACTAGTCTTATGAGGTTTTGACAGTACTGTATACAGTGGTTAGTACCTACCAAAAGTGTTGCAAGGGAAGGACAACCAGTGAACCGTCATCAGGGTCATGGGTGCCCATTATAGTGTATGAATTCGTAACATTTGGCTTATACTCTATATTTTGTGTCTGTTTTTATTCAGAAGCAACAATGACCCAGAGAAAAGGCCAAATACTGTTGTCAGGCACAGCACATCCACCCAAATGAGGCACTCTTCATTTGATTTAACGAGCATTTTCCCCAACATCAATAGGTCTGAGAGCTTCTGGAGAGTTGTTGTTTATATTTCACTTAATTAAAAACGTCAACATTTAGAAGTACTGCAGTCCAATACCCAGATTCTCCAAGAATATTTATTTTGGGAAATCATCCACATGGATAATCAATACTTAAAAATATTATGATGTCTCAGTTAGAAAGCTCAAGACCCAACATGATGAGGATGCAAACACATCCAAAGACATTTCAACTACAGAAGAGCGAAAGAGAAAGTGAGGAAGAGATGTTGTAATTCATTTGTAAGAAATGTTGATATCAATACAGATTCTGGGAAATGTAGAATGTGACTCTTCAGGCTAAAAAGAGTTTAGATGAATCAGTTGCATCAGTAACAAATGAAAGTTTGTCAAATATTTTGCATGCTTGCTGCATATTCTGTTATTATTACAAAACACAAATTACATAATTACATGTTGCTTGTCAGTGGGTTTTGTTTTCTTTGCAAATAGCAAAAACTAATGCAATTGGTCATCATTTTTCAAATCTCTTCAGTCACAATAATAA
>NW_015773771.1:0-840 GCF_001515625.1 Sinocyclocheilus rhinocerous
GCTCACGTCCATATTGATAAATTCCAAGTTTTGCGTTGAAATGACACTCAATTTTCTGTCATACGTTCGTTTCGTAAATGAGGCCCAATGTGTTGCTACAGACACTTGAGGCCATGGTGGCAGATGCCAACTGGACATGAAAATGTTCTCTAGGTCCCTAAATACTAAGCTGTCCCTGCTGTGAGCACTGATCAAAACTATTGTTTTTATCAAGGCTATGAACCGGCTCAAGGAATAAAACAAAAACCTGAAACAAACAAAATTTTAACAGGAGCATAAACAAAAGCAAAAGCAAAAACAAAATCAAAATCAAGTTAAATCATCCTGAACAGAAACGCTTATTTGAAATTACCATTAAATAGTTAATAGCATTATTTTATCTTTCTGTTTAAGATTTTAATTTAGCAGTCAACCAATCACAAATTTAAATAGTACGGCCTATGCAAATGTGACACTGACACATCCAACGTGAGTGAAATGCCTGTACTCAGTTGTCAATGTATAAAGAAAATGGTGCACCTATTCAAAGTACCAGTTTTTTTTAATTTACCCTTGCACTGCAAACAAGCAGAGACAGTCTCCAAATTTATGCAGCACTCCATTCACGACTGAGGTGGGTGGACTGAGCCAGGCGCGGACTGGCCATCGGGAGGACTGGGAGAATTCCCGGTGGCCTGGCAACCGATTTGGCCCGCTGCTCTCTTGTATATATATATATATACAAGAGACAAGTCAAAGATTACTCAGGCACCAGATATCATTTTTGACCTTTTTTTTTACTAGTGGGTGCAGGAAACTATAGTTCATGTATGTAAGTGAGGATAGCAAAATAAAGTAAAC
>NW_015773772.1:0-841 GCF_001515625.1 Sinocyclocheilus rhinocerous
AGACTGCTTTTGTGCTCCAGGGTCACACATTTGAATCGCTTTTCAACCGGCTCGCGGTTCATCGTTACATCCCTACTATATAGGGATTAGTGAGCGAGTGAGCGATTTCGGACACAGCTATAGAGTGCCCATCATGAGTGTTTCTGGGTAATGGGCCACACCTGGGCTGATGTACTGGATAGTGCTGTTGTTGGGGTATGGAGACGCTCCCGGGCTGAGCTGAGCGATCATGTCCATCACGTTGGGCAGCACCATCTGACTGGGACTCGTGATTTTGAAGCGCTTGGACATCAACCCGTCCGGATCTTGCTTTATGTGCCGCTCAGATTTGATCTGCACTGGCCTCCAGCTGCACGACGGGTCTATCGTGACCTCCTCAAACTCTGAGCTGCAACGACAGGAAGTACATCTGTGCAAAACACCTAAACCTACGGAGGCCAAGAGAGCTCAACGCGCTGCAACTTCAGAAAACACACGCAAACAGAAAAAGCACCAGCAAATTAAGATTTATCTTCATCAGTTTGACAGCACATGCACTGCAAATACAAAATAAGCAAAAACAGAAACGTGCTGCAAATAATCACAACCTAACACAAAACCATGGTTTTATTATAGTAAAAGTGTAGTAAAATATCATGGTTAAACTATGGTTAGTGTTTTTAATTTACCATGATTTAACTATAGCATTAACTATGCATTAATACTATTAACTATACTATTTTTATTTTTAAAAAAAATACAATTTGTATATATATAGGCTATTTATTTTTCCTCTTTATTTATTTTAATAGTAAAAGCATGGTTCATTTTTGTAAAGGAAGTTGTAAAAGGAGCCAGCTTA
>NW_015773773.1:0-840 GCF_001515625.1 Sinocyclocheilus rhinocerous
ATCGCGATATTATCGCAAATGCAATTAATCGTTCAGCCCTAATTGTGGATGCATTGTAGGATACATAAGAGGCTTTTACACTTGTATGCAGCATCAGTCTTATTGTCTGCTAGGAATGTGTAATGCCACTGATGTTAAAAATGATCCGACTTTGCATAAACACCCAAGAGTCTACCTTAATGCCAGTGGATAGAAATCTCACACAATTAATTTGGTGTATTTTGAGATATAATGCATGAGATTTGGTCCTGGGACTGCACGATTAATCGAAATAAAATTGAAATTTGTATTTTTCACTGCGTGAGAACATGTGTGTGCTCTTGAGTTTTGG
This sequence comes from Sinocyclocheilus rhinocerous, assembly GCF_001515625.1. Lineage (NCBI taxonomy): Eukaryota > Metazoa > Chordata > Actinopteri > Cypriniformes > Cyprinidae > Sinocyclocheilus > Sinocyclocheilus rhinocerous. Next base: position 332 of record NW_015773773.1, read on the forward strand.
TAGCTTTAACATGCATTTGCATGGGAAGCCAAACACACCAAATGTGGGACGAAGCGGAGCGATGTTACAGAGCTCGCACCGCACTGAGCTGTCATTGCCATGGCTCAATGGACCGAGCGACTGACTCAACATCACAGTTAGTGCCACTAGTCTTTATAATACTAGTATTATAATTTTACAGTTAATGTATTTGTATTTTAATTTTTATTTTAGCTAATGTATTTTGTTTTTATTTTACAGTAAAATATGACAAATAATAATATTTATTTTGATTTTATTCAGCAATATTTATAATTTTATTTAGTAATATTAACAACAATATTATTATTGCTGTTGTTGCTGTTATTTTATAGCCATATTGATATCTAATCACAAATTGTGCAGCCCTACAAACAAGCACAGCAAACCTAGTTGTTCAACCCTGGATAACTACTTAAATTGAAATTAAATACTGCACAGCACTGTTTACTTATATTACACTGCATACATTCTGTTAACATTTTTAACAC
>NW_015773774.1:0-841 GCF_001515625.1 Sinocyclocheilus rhinocerous
AATATAAAAAATTAATTATGTATCCACAACATTCTCAATTATTTTTATTTAATTTAATTACTTTTTTAATATAATTATTATTTAATTTAATATAATTTTAACTTATTTAATATAATTAATTTTAAATGTTTTTTGTTTATTTGTTTTTTAATTTATTTTCTGTTTTTTTTTATTTGCGATTACGTATATTTTTCATGTAATCGTTCAGTAAATAACTTGTGTCTGAAATGACTCGCGTCCTTTTATTTTACACTCATTTCAAGAACCGTATTTTCAATGGGGTCCCACTGTACACATAAAGCAGTAATGATGTTTCATCTTGAAAGGCTCCTACCAACTTATAGGCTGTTTCACTTTGCTTTGAGGGTTCATGAAGATTCTTGTCATTGAACTTTTCTTCATTTGTTAAATTCAGAGAATACCAGCATGACGAGCCTGAGCAAAGCGGAACAAAAAGCCCAGTGGTATTACCAAGCTTGTATGAACGAGATGAAAATTGAAGCACTCGGAGCAAAACCACTTCAGGATCTCATCAATCAGGTGACCTGAGATGCACGCACAAACCTTATTTAACAATATGAAACTCAAAAGATCTGTTGTAAATATATTGGCACTAATGAAAACCTGCTTTTACACTTATTCTGGGATATAATTCTTAATAATGGAAGATGGTTTTTCCAGACAGGAGGTTGGGGCTTGAAAGGCCCGTGGGAGAAAGATAACTTCCAGGAGGTTTTACGGACTGTGTCAGCCAATTTCCGAACCTCCCCCTTTTTCACTGTTTTTGTCAGCACAGACTCAAAAAGCTCCAACAGCAACATCATCCAGGTGGGAACACTTA
>NW_015773775.1:0-841 GCF_001515625.1 Sinocyclocheilus rhinocerous
AGATCATCATCTAAGTGTCTTCAGCTTTCATACCTTCTTCTCAAAGAGCGTGAAACCAGCATCTGCTGCCGCCGCCTCCTTCCTCTCCTCCTGACTGATGGGCTGGAAGCAGCTCTTGAAGTTTTCTTTCTGTTTGTTCAGACTCTTGGCCCAGCGCTCCATGTCCTTCGCAATCTGACACACAAAGATATTTTTTAGTACCAGTGGAGGATTGAAATAGCTAGATTTTTGACATTTTCTGAACATGTGAGTGCTGCCAGCATGCTGCTAGGGTTTTGTAAATGGCTGCTAGGACATTGCTAAAAGGTTGCTAGGGTGTTCTAATTCTATACAATTGTCTGATTCCTAGATTTAAATCACATGGAGTCTATCTGGGCTGCACAATATTGAAAATATATTTTATACTGCAAAATCAAAATACAAATATTAACATCGTTCATTTCTTAATGTTTCAAATTTTAAATCATCCAGCTTTTATTTTTGGTGCTCTGAGAAGCCGAAACACTGAATCATGAATTGCACACAGGGTTGGGCAATGTGACAAAAATATCAGATCACGTTTTTTTTACAGGCATATCACGATTAATGATTTTATCACTATTCTTTGTCATGTTGGTTTTACTAATTTGCAAGCTGTCTGAGCAGTACAGCCAAACTAATTTCCCCATTTTAAAAACAAAGCCTTACAAGGTAACAAAATATTAAATAAAATAGAATGGCAGATATTTAGGCCAAAGATAAAAATCTTTGTCATCATTTTCATCTGTGTTATAAAAAAATATATAAAAAAATAAAAACATAATATACAAATAAAACAAACAGTGCTTTATTTTTCAGGTAC
>NW_015773776.1:0-841 GCF_001515625.1 Sinocyclocheilus rhinocerous
TTAACAGCTATCGCAATAACTATTAATAATCAGCAAACTGGGAGTTTGTTCAGGGAAGACTCTTTATATTCTAAAGTGTTACTGAATTAAACTGATCATGAATGTCTGTATTTTGGGTTCAAATGTGGGTCTGAATCAAAACTTTCCATTTGATAAGAAATTATTTAAGCTCAGCTCCTTTATTATTTAGCTAATCCATGAATTCTTGTTTCAAATGCGTATATTTAAGCTGTAAGATAGGAAAGCGCATGCTTTATTGTGAATAAAATCACTGCTAAAGGGCTATTTAGTCTATGCATCGGCAATTTTAGTATATGCAGAGACCACTTCTGCAATGTTTCATTGCTTTTAGTAGACAGTTATTTCATTAAAACTATGTATTATTGAGACTCATTTTCGTGACAGCGTGAGTTTAATAGGGAGATTCATGAAGTGCCACCATTGCTGTGCAGTAGTCGAACTCTATAGGTGCTGCATGGCCAAATACACAGCAGCTGCTAGTTGTTTTGAGTCATTGCTGTTACTGTGTATTACTGGAACTTCAGAAATTACCCAGTCAGGATCTGAAGTATTTCAGAGTGATATTTCGTTTTAGCATAAATCACACATACTAAAGTCTGACCTCGAGCATTTCAAGATGCAGAAAACTCTTGCTAGTTTTCTCAATAACAAAAGCATGACCTTCCATCGACATGCTACTAAAACAAAACAACACGCGAGGCCCGAGCCCAAACCAGAGGTCCATGTTTTTCCGAGCACCATGAAGTTGTGTTGGACTGAAATATCTGAAGAGGCATTGCCCAGCAGCGTGAAATTTTTATTCTGCAATTGTCCCCTTTGT
>NW_015773777.1:0-841 GCF_001515625.1 Sinocyclocheilus rhinocerous
TTAGTGGCATTTTTGCCCCAAGTCCCCGTGGCCAGGGGAAGGCTACGCCTTACACACGCTCCGCCTAATATGTCTCTCACACCACCATGACCAGAGCCAGACTTCCTGTCCTGTCCTTAGCTCATCTGTCCATCTCATAAACAGATGAATTTCTCAGATGACACAGTTTCAGTAAAAAAAAATTAGACATGTAATATGTAGAAATATTATATGCATGTTTTTTTATTCGCTGAATAAGTTAGTAAGGGCGGCCACAATTTCCAGAGAATCAAACCTGGATGTTTTTTTCAGGCAGAGAAATTGCAGGCATTTTGTCAAGTGGAAACAGAAAGAAAGAAAGAAATTCAAGAGTAATCATCAGTAATTTGACAAGTCCCTTCATGTCATCATTTTTTCCTCTAATACATGCTCGCCACTGTACCTATTAAAAAATCATGCAAAGAGCAACACAGAAGTGAACGGGGATTCAAAGATGGGGGAGAAAGAAAAAGAGATTGGAAAGAGAGGGGACAGGAAAAACGGCCCAGAGATGTTTGTGGTGGGCTGTTCATTTAAAAGCCTCATAAAAGAGAACAATTTTGCTGTGTAGAAAGGAGGAGGGGGAAAGGATGGGAGGGAGGCGATAATGGCAGAGCGCTGTTTTTTCTGACTGAGCTGTCAGCTGGAACAGTTTTAAGACACTTCGCAGAGAGGCGAACGCTCCTCCTTCACTACAAAGCACAGTCAAATGTGTCTGGTCCCTTGCTCTCTCAGATATGAAAACATGTACAGCTGTTGTTTTGAACTTTTTATTCATAAAAGAATCCTGAAAAAAGTATCGCAGTTTCCAAAAAAATATTTG
>NW_015773778.1:0-841 GCF_001515625.1 Sinocyclocheilus rhinocerous
TGCCAGTGCAACATAAAAAATAAAAAAAACTACATTGCACCTTTAAGGGGTCACTGTTAATGATATTCCAGTGCTTTTATATTTGAGCGGAAAATTTTTGGCCAGTGCAGACTACTGTATGTAACAGTTAATCTGTATATCCTGTGGATTAACATTCCTTTTAGTGAAGCACTCCTGCTGGGACATATTAAAATTATCTGCTGCTTGTGTAATTCTTTCCTCAGCATAGGGCCTTTGTATAAACTTATGTATGAGAGCAGAGGTTTGTAAGTCTCTGTTCAGTTTTCCTTTTATATGCTGTCTCAGCACAAACGTTACATAATAGTGTATCTAAAGTGTACCACCCAAACATAGCGTGTGTGATCGTGAGTGCCATCAGAGTGCTGTTTTGTCTTTGCCATTCTCTCACTGAGGAGATCAACACAATGTTCAGAAGAGCATGCTACTCAACAGTATGTTTTGTTTTTGTATATTTACTGTGTATAGTATGTTACACCGTTCAAAAGTTTGGAGTCTGTAAGATTTCCTAATGTTTTTAAAAGTCTCTTCTGCTCCCAAAGGATGTTTTTATTGGCTTAGAAATACACTAAAATGGTAATATTGTGAAATTAAAATGTAAAATAACTGTTTTCTACTTTAATATAATATATTTTAAAGTGTAATTAATTCCTGTGATGACAGCTGAATTTTTAGCAGTCATTACTTTATAATGAACAAGTGTTAATTTCTTCCAAAAAGACCTCATTTTGAACTATAGTCTATAACACATCTATCCCACAATGCAATGTGCTCAACTTGACCTTCTCTTTCTAATATTATATGAGAATTGCGTTTTCTTGCC
>NW_015773779.1:0-841 GCF_001515625.1 Sinocyclocheilus rhinocerous
TCTCACACACTCCCTCATACCACTCCTCCGGCCACAAACCTGAACATGAAACATAACAAAATCACTGAGATCAATATTCAGACCCACAAACTGGACGGCTTATGTTAGCCTTTTATTTAATATTGAGGTATTTTTAACACAGCATTAAGTAGCAGTATAATTACAGAGCTTCCTTCCTTCCATCATATAGAACTACGATTAGGTATTTTTAACTGGTAACAGTAATAATATATTGCTCAATCTTAAGACAATATATGTTGACTTGTATAAGTGATTTATACATGAGAGTTATCTGACCTGAGCCCTCGACAGCGAAGCCCATCACGACTGAATACAGCCAGAAATCTCTAAACAGCTTCTGCAGTCTCGGTTTGGCCTCTTTTATGGGCGGCAAACGTTTGGTCAGCTGTAAGATAAAAAAAAGGAGTGAACAGCATGACACAATCAGGTTTTAACCAAAATGATTATATGTGCAGAGTAAAACAAAGTAAAATGAAGCGTGTTAATTTTTTTAAAAGGCAGCAACATAACAGCCGATTTTGTGAAATTAACTCAAGCAAGCATTAAAAAAAAGTGCAAATCTGGGTTTCGTTTAATTGAATAAAAATACAGTAAAATAAGTCATACTGTGAAATATTATTTTCTATTATAATATATTTTTAAATGTAATTTATTCCTGTGATGACAAAGCTGAATTTTTGGCAGCCATAAACAAAAAAAATTTATTATTATTATTAGTAACAGGAGTTAATTACATTTAACAATATATTAAAATAGAAAACAGTTATTTTCAATTGTAATAATATTTCATTATATTAAAGCCTTGGTAAGTGAAATAAAT
>NW_015773780.1:0-841 GCF_001515625.1 Sinocyclocheilus rhinocerous
ACTGTGCAGGGCTCCGGCCCTCCAGGAATTGAGTTTGACACCCCTTCATTATAATAAAAAGCATAGACACGATGTAAATAAGAGATTCATTGTGTGACATAAATTTGACAAAATGGGACACGCCCACAACAGGTGAACTCTTTTGAAAAAAAAAAAATGCACTAACAAAATATGAAAAAAAAAATTTCTTATATGGAATATGTAAACATTTGGTTTGCAGATATCCATGTCATTTTCATGTCATCCAATGACAACTCAGGGCGTGTGTTCAATATACTTAGATTTTGTTTTAAGTGTCTTATGTTATCGGCGTCAGCTCTGGCTCATGGGCTGGCTGTTTCGTTAGCTTTTGAGCTGCACACACCAGCTGCCCTGTCTCCTCCTGCCAGCCCATCCCACTTTCTGCTCAAGTTACCAGAGATAACACAGCACAGAGGAATCTGTCCTCCTACCCCTCTCTCACTTGGCCCTGGGCCCCTGCGATAGAGCACTAAGCGGGGACTTTTAGTGATGTCAGGGGGTGTGCAGTTTGGACAGTAACCCAAGCCAGTACAAACAGAGCCCAAATATATCTACAGCCACTCTGCGGTTGGGGATTGAGTGGGCATCTGGATGAAGATTGGCGCTAGAGTAAAGACCAAAGAATAACAGAAGGAAAGAAAGTTTAGGATCTTTGTTTTATAGACTTGAAAGGTGTCCAAAAACCAGTCTGGGATGAACTTCACTTTGGGCTTCAAACCAGCGATGGGATACTCAAGTTCAGTGGAGAACTTAGAGAAGCAGCTCATTTGCCCCATCTGTCTGGAGATATTCACCAAGCCTGTGGTCATCTTACCCTGCC
>NW_015773781.1:0-841 GCF_001515625.1 Sinocyclocheilus rhinocerous
CTGACAGCAACCAAGACGCCTGGCAGATGCAGAGGAGAAGGCATGCGTTTGACATTTTACTTTCTGTATGTCCCAATATTTGTCTGTGGATTTTCAAATGGAGCGTGTACATAGTTGTCATAGTGCAGTGGCTCTCAATACAGGTTGTACCTTCACAAAATCCACTTGACGGTGGGTTGCCTAAAATGACTAATAGGCCTGATATAATGAGGCTGGCTTTGGGTTCTGATCAGACACATTTATTAGGGGACCTTTATTCTTATGTAAAAAGAAAAAAAAAAAGGGAGATAGGGCTGGGAGATAAAACGATAATTATCGCGATATAATTTTCCTCAATAAAACGATACCAAGAGTTTGATAATTGTCCGATATAATGTTTATGCGCCAAAAGCGGAACAAAACCAAGATTGAGCTATAGCGTTTGTGCATTTACATTAAATGTATTTATACTACTGTTTTTCATACAAATACCTAGAAACTAAATAGTAAAATTTTTACCATGGTGTTGAGGTGCTATATTTGTGGTTTTAACTGTGGTTATCATGATCTAAATGTATGCTAGGCTACTATGGTAGACCAATGATTAATTTGAATAAAACAGAATAATTAAACTTCACCATATAAAAATGAGGTTGTTACAGTTTTTGCAGATTACTGTTTTTGATAATGAACATAAATGTACATCTGCATGTCAAGCTACTGTCAGATGTGCATTTCTACAAGAAAAAAATTTAATATTAATATTGCAGCCTGCACTGCAAAGTGTGCTAAAGATGCTCGTCGTCAAAGTTGGGCAACACAAACCCGTTTCATGATTTGAAACAATATCACTCATTAGAAC
>NW_015773782.1:0-831 GCF_001515625.1 Sinocyclocheilus rhinocerous
ACACACACACACACACACACACACACACACACACACATTGAGTTTCCACCATGGAAATAATGATTTTTATACTGTACAAACCATATATTCTGTCCCCTAACCCTACTCCTAATCCTAACTGGTGTATTTTATTGTAAGTATTTGTATGTATTTCATATTGACAGCATTATGTTATTTATTTATATTTATTTGTTTTTTTACATGGTTATATTTAGCTTTGGGGATAGTCTTAAATGGATATGATAAGATTCTTATGCATTCCATTTTTATCATTTCATGATTTTAATACATTGATTCATGAAAGCAGTTGAGATCACATTAATGTGAAATGGATAAGATTTATTGTGGGTAATAATTTTTATTGTGATTAATGCATTTGTTTGTTTGTGCATTAAAACATAATTTGCAAGTACTGTATGGTTCTGTAAATCATGCCAAATGTTCTACTTTCTCTGTTTTGTCAGATATGGCGAAATAACTTCAAGAGTCACCGTCATACATCATTGTGGAGATAAGTTCCACGGTTACTTGGTTTCTAAAACACCAATAAATATGTTTCTTCTATAAGCCTTTGTTATGTGAGTTACATGGATATGATCAGAAATAGCGGTTATATTCAGAATAGAATAAAGTGAGTAGTTCACCATTCTCTCTCAAAGCTTTTATGAAGCCTGATACACCATCACTATAGAGGAGCCAGTTCTCAATGATATATACTGCTGCCTTTATCACACCTTTCATGGCCTCCACCACAGGCTGCCAGAGGGTGAAACGTTGAGTTTGCTACTCCAGTACAGTGACTCTTCCACTAAGAACACTCAGAAGGTTCAC
>NW_015773783.1:0-841 GCF_001515625.1 Sinocyclocheilus rhinocerous
ATAGTCTCTTGTTTACTAACTACTAACAAATGTTGTTTCAAACCTGTATGAATATTCTTTGTGGAACTTAAAAGAATGTTAGGTATTGACAGCCTCAGTTATCATTCACTTTCATTGTATCCTTTTCGATACAATAGAAGTGAATGATGACCTAGACTAGACCGGTGAACTATCTTTATAAATGTATACATGTATCTTGGTGTGCTGATGTGCAAATGTGTAAAATGGTGAGTGCTTCTTATTTAAGCAATAAATTAGCTCTTTTATGCTTAGGCACTTAATGACTCTTTTTAAATAGTGTTGACATTTGTGAATGTTGGTTTAATCCATTGCAAAACCAGTGGAATTCAATGTGTATTGTTTACACAGTTATAAAAAGTATTTTCTATGTGTTTCCTAATATTTAGTGTAAAGGTTAACAATAGAAATCCTATCTGAATGCTTTTCTGGACCTATTTTAGTAATCTTTGCTGTCTTTAATGCCATGCGAGCATCCCTGATTTTACTCCTGTCTTGCAGATCGAGTCTGTCATCAGCAAGGACTGTCATTGTGGTCTCCATTTCAGAACGCTGCAACAGCAGTGACTAATCTTTACAAAGGTATCTCATTATTACATATTTGAGTTTGCACATCTTGAGCCCAACACTGTTGAATAAATTGATTACATAATTACTTCTGACTGTGATCTGTTCAACAGAGAGCGTTGATGCACACAAGAGGAGCTTTGACTTAGGAATCCAGATTGGTCATCAGCGACGTAATAAAGATGTTTTGGCCTGGGTAAAAAAGCGAAGGAGAACTATACGAAGGGAGGATTTGATAAGTTTCCTATGTGGTAAA
>NW_015773784.1:0-841 GCF_001515625.1 Sinocyclocheilus rhinocerous
ATGAATGCAGTAATTATGCAAGTGAGGAGAAACACAAGTGTTGGAGCTAGTATGTAAAGCCCAGTAGTCTTCAGTCCAGTGTGTGTCGAGTCTGCATCTTTATGGACACGGGCTAAAACATTTAGACAATATTATTAGCACACAACTGAAATGATAATAATGATCCAAAAAGCCCATGACTTAAAAAATCCACATATATGCATAAATCACTTACACTGTGCATTTTTGTCTTTTGTAGCTGTCACTGTTATGCCACCATGATAGGTTACAGAACACTCAATGGTCGAGCTTTCTGCCTTTACAACACCTGTGCGTGTCAGGGTGATTTTCCACAGGCCGTCTTTAAAATGCTCATTGTCTATTTGATCAGATCCTTCTATACCATTCAGAGTGATGGTTGGTTTGCTGTATGGACACGTGTGGAAAGCTGAACACACTACTGTGATGGTTTCACCTGATCTTTCACCTCCATAAATATTGATGCTGGGGAACTGTGGATCTGCTACAAATAGCAGAAATGTCACAATTAGGCAACACACTCTCATAACTAGATAGGGAGTCAAGCGAATTTGAAGAACAAAGTATTTATGTACCATCAACTAGAATTGTAGAAGAGACATCATAAAATGCGTAGGTGCTCTTTCCAACAGTTTCAGGGTCAATCCATGTGTATAATTTCTCTCCATGATGGGATGGTTCCAGGTTTTTGATCAGCAGACTGCAATCCCAGCTTGAGTTTCCATATAAATCAGTATTTCCTTTAAATTTCTCAATGACATTATTTGGATACCATGGGTCGTAAACTAAAGGATAACCTTTAGAGACCCACTGATACCACACA
>NW_015773785.1:0-841 GCF_001515625.1 Sinocyclocheilus rhinocerous
TATATATGACATCATTTTTATATATATGTCATCAGGGCCGAACTACGTCTATTATAAATTTGTTTCTATATTTACAAGACGTCCTCTTTGCACTAGTGTATACAAAATCAAGCATGCAAACAAATAAAACTGTGCACAAGCTTTGCCACTGATGTGGTACAAACAGCACAGATCCATTGCCAATCTAGGCACACTGGGATAAAGAGTCTACGGAAACAATCACAATAATATTTCTCTCAGGGGAAGCCATAATGACTGATCAAATCTACAAGAGGGGCACAGTTCATCTTTAACATGCTGTAAATGACATCGGCTGGAGAAGGGAAACAAAAAGGAAAGGAAAGATAAAAAACACCCTGGAGAAAAAGGACAGAGTTCGGTGGAGGAAAAAAGGCATGAATATATTTTGTCCTCTGGCTGCTGTTTTGCATAGACATTGCTATGTTGGCGTGGGAGTGGAGGGCTCTGTTAGACCAGCATTAGCATAAGTTGATCAGAGGGCCTGTCTGAATCTGACAGGAAAGAGGATGGACCCTGAAGTGAACAATTTGTGACCACTATGAGATACTGAGAGACAACCTTACTACAGCATCAACGACTCATGCTCATTTCCTCTAGCTAAGTGAATAGTGACGGCTTGCTGAGAAGTTCCACCTGTTTTATAAGTTGGTGGTGGACAGAAAGCACCAGAAAATTACCATAAAAATATAAGTCTTCTGAAAACATATGATAGCTTTTGTGTAACAAAAAGACAGACATTTTAGTCATTATTCATGGATAATCTTCCGCACACAGTTATATGTCAGTGATTTGAACTCTATTGTAATCCACATGAAACTAA
>NW_015773786.1:0-841 GCF_001515625.1 Sinocyclocheilus rhinocerous
AACTGACCCCCGGCGGCGGTGAGGTCAGCGTGATGTCATCCTGAAGGTGAGTGATGTCATCCCGAAGATCTCCCAGGCAAGGTGAGCTTGCATTTTGGTGAGTGTGTGGTGCTCCCCATCCAGAGAGGTGAAACATGGTAATCATCATCGCCGCCACCGCCACCAGCTCAAGATCTGCCGCCCTGCTCTTCTCATCTGCCGAGGGGCTTATTGCGTTACACGCTCGCAGCCCCGACCTGCCTTCCAAAAATAAGCCCCTGCCACCATGCCGAAAGAAGAAAAACAAGAGCGGTATTTTTAGGGGCATTAATTTTGACCACGTGCCCCGAGGGTAAACCGGATGGCCACTGCGCAAAGGTTCCTCATCAGTATGTGCGAGAGCAGCGGGCGCTGGACGTGGACTGCGGTTGTTCTGCTGGGCTTTCTGCTTGGGATCGTGTCCTCCTACCCCATCTCGAACAGGACTAATGCAGTTTCACTGGAGAAAAGGTGGGAGACGCTCTTCTCCCGCTCCGTTTTGGGGATCTCGGTGGAGAAATCGGACCTGAATTGGGAGAGTGACTATTTGCTGGGCATTAAGAGAGTGCGGAGGCTGTACTGCAACGTGGGCATCGGGTTTCACCTGCAGGTCCTGCCAGACGGAAGGATAAACGGTGTCCATAATGAGAACCAGTACAGTGAGTTGCGTCCAGAAATGTCATGCATGACGCGTAATACCAGGGATGGAGAATGACTGAATGAACAGTTCTATATATATTAAATTTATATTAATAAATATAAATTTAATATATATAATTATATATCCTACAGTGTGTGTGTGTGTGTGTGTGTATATATATAT
>NW_015773787.1:0-841 GCF_001515625.1 Sinocyclocheilus rhinocerous
AGCTTTTTATTTCCAGCTCTAAAATTAGCCAATCTTCAGCCGGGGTGATAATTACTTCACCTCTAATGCAGCTAGAAGGTAGATTAGGCTACTAGATGTGGCCCTGGACTCAATCAGGAAATGTTTTTTGTGATGGGAAATATGACAGACATCCAGCATATTTGTATAGATTATGCAACAGAAACAGGATTGTCTAGCACACTTTTTGAGAGAAGCCCATATTTCCCTCAATTACGACAAAATCCTCAAGTGATGAAAGCGCCTATTTCAGATTTTTGGTCTCTCATTAGACAATAATTGGACTGCAAATCAAATGTTTACCCAGACCAGTGCATCATACTTATGCAACATATTCATTTGGACACACATTACCTCCTATACAATAATAACATTCAGAGCACTGTAACAAAAACATCTAGTGGATGTTTAATAACTACTGGATAAAGTGTTCAGTATTTACCACGTAACCGAAAAAGGTCAAGAGAAATGCAATTGTTATTTTTCTTTCCAGTGAAGATTTTCTGTTGTACCCACCTGCAGTCCTCATATGAAGTGTCTTGTAATACATTTGGTTGAAAGTGAAACTTCTGAGAAATATTCACGTTATTAAAAAGAGTCTGTCTCTGCGGCAGCCACCTGCTTCTCCAAAGTTATGCAAGATTTGATTTACCAGTTTATTAGTCTGGGGCCTGGGCGTTTAAGACATTGAACTGTCAAGACTTTAGAAAGAATGACAACTAGGGACCACTATAGGGACAAAAAAATGAAGGCTTTCTTTTTAGTTGAAAACAAAGGAATTCCTTCATGTTGAGAAAAATGCAGTTCAAATTTTTTTACAGAA
>NW_015773788.1:0-841 GCF_001515625.1 Sinocyclocheilus rhinocerous
ATTTATGATCATATATATTTCCCACATTTTTATTCAATGTTTTACATGTATATTTAATTATACATTTAAAATCAGAAATGTATTATCATAAATGTAAATATTTTGACATCCATAGATTTTTAATGCGAGTTTATGGGATGTTTTTGCTCGCGATCAGGACAGTGGTTCCGATTTTTAAACAAAAAAATGTGATTTTAAAATTGTTTTTATTTAAATGCATAATTTTATATTTGTATTCGTAATTCCCAATTTCTTATTTAAAAGTATAATTTAAATACATGATGTAAAAATGTGTGACATTATAATTACAATATAACAATTTTAAAAATATAATATTCACTTAAAAAATTATATTATATAAATTTTACACACGCGTTTTATTCATGCTTTGTATTTTAACCAATGATTCACATATTTGTATTATACATTTAATGTAAATATAACACTTCTGACATCCAATTTGTCATTTATTATTTTTTCCCCACCAAATGTTACGTTTTCTTTAAGACGACATTTTGCAATACTAGCTAAGAAAACAGGCAAAACATTACTGACCGATTTGCAATTTTCATCTCATTTAACCCTATGCTACTAGTACTATCATCAAGAAAACCCAAGTCAACCGTATGCGTTCCAGACCACCGGGTCATCCTTCCTATTAAAACCCTGCAAGTTTAATACTTAAGATGATGCTTTGAACTAAACGTTGACGTTACTTCCGCAAACTGCCGTGTCTTTCGGCTGTGTTTGAGCACGCTTGAGGAGTTATGAGGGTTTCGCTACGTGCACAGAGCAGAGACTCACAAATTCACACACATGGGAGCTTTCATGCAGCAGTATA
>NW_015773789.1:0-841 GCF_001515625.1 Sinocyclocheilus rhinocerous
GACGGTATTTTCTCAAGATGGCAGAAATAAGTGGAGCGGACGCGACTCCAGCCAAAACATCCCGAACGGGAAGCGGGTTCTGCCGACTACCTTAATATTCATGAGGCACGGGAGAGCACCAATCAACGCCAACACACCCTAATTAATATTCACGAGATAATCCTTCAGCATCGCATCAATATTCATAAGCGAACATTCTCCTAGTGCAGGTTACAGGCAACGGCAGTGACCTGATTAATATTCATGAGCTCCTCCCCCGCCGTAGTAGGAGTCGAAATTTGGCAAACGGGAAGAACTTCAGTTCCCAAAAACTTTTTTTATTTTTAGTCCTCGGTTTAGTCCTCTTTAGATGAACATTTGGCTCGTGAAATGAATACTGAAAAAAACAAAACAATGCAAAATGACAGTTTACAGCTTTATTTTCTTGATTTTGGTCGAATCCAGTACATTGTGTTGCTAAACAGATCCATATAAAGAGAAATAAGAGACTAAGATGAGATGATCGTGACACTCATGCTGCTCTTCATTAACTATCAGAGCACTCAAGAGCTGAATGGTTTAGTGATAGATTCACATCATACTCTACAATCTCCATTTGTGATAAATGACTTCATGAACTCTAGACAACAGCAATATATTTAGTGCATAAAAACATGGTTTATTTTCTTAGGAAATGAAGCAGGAAAATCACTGTTCATTCACATGGACCCTTCTCATCCAGACGATTTCCTCATTACATTCATGTGGAAAACAGCACAAGTTTACCATGATTTTAACCCTTTACATCACTGACTCTCTCACTCACTCACACACACACTCACTCACACACACTCACACTCAC
>NW_015773790.1:0-841 GCF_001515625.1 Sinocyclocheilus rhinocerous
TTGTGCAATAAAAACAGCATGACCCCTTAGCAGTGCTTTAATTCCTGAAAACAAGCACTTATGAGCTATTACACACCGTGACAACTGAAACTTTCTCTCTGATGAATAACTATTCTACAAATAAAAAGCTCAGTCGTTATGTTTCCTTTAAAAACATATCATATTGTGGCCATTATAATGTGTGACGTATGTTTGCAAATAAGTAGTCAATTTGAATCTGAAAAAATAAACCAATGGCAGACAGATAATAGGTAACACTTTATAATAGGTTACCGTTAGTTAATGCAATAACTACAATTAACTGACAGTGAGCACTATATTTGTTACAGTATTTATTAATATTTGGGAAACATTTGGGAACACATATTCATCATTAGCTCCCTCAATAGTTTTCCCTCAATTAACTCCTAATTTGCTGTTTATTGATAGTAAGTAAGGTAGTTGTTGTAGTAGTTATATTCAGATATGGGGTAGGTTGAAGAGATCTAGAATATGGTTATTCAGAATAAGGCTTATTAGAATAAGTACTAATAAACAGTTAATAGTAATATGCATGCTAATAAGCAACTAGTTAACAGTGAATAGTGTTCCCTAATCTAAAGTGTTATTAATGCTTGTTAACGTTAGGTAATAAAAATACTAATTGTTAGTTCACGTTAGCTCAGGTCCGTTAAATAATAACAACAGAAATGTTTTGATTTTAATAACGTATTAGTACATTTTGAAATTAACATAAAGTAATAGATTATTTTTCATTATTAGTTCATGTAAGCTAAAGTAGTTTTCTAATGTTATCAAATGGAACCTTATTGAAAAGTGTTACAGATAGATGCACTTAGCA
>NW_015773791.1:0-841 GCF_001515625.1 Sinocyclocheilus rhinocerous
AGGAACTGAGTGAAGACAACATTTTTTACAACCACTTGCAGGCAGTGTTTTATGAGACATTGTTCAAATATGTGGGCACACAGAGAATTTACCCAGCAATACCACTGTATTTGTTATCCTTCCTTTCAGCAATATTTGGAAGAATCAGGCCTGAATGAGACTGCAGTTAAAATAACACCGAATAAGTGTACTTGGGTTCTCTTTTTAGTTGTTGAGGGGAAAGTAAACTTGTGGAGGACGGTTGGCTGAGAGGTCCGTTACTGTAATGTGAGCTCTGGTCTGGGAATAACATGGGGGGCGTTCACAGCCCGCTTTTCCAAACTGTTTATCTGCTGTAATTCACTGCCACGATTCACCAAGCAATGGCGATGGAGTCTGGCTGGGTGAAGAGATGAGCCATTCGCCAAATCAAAAGAGGAAGAAGTGACAAGTGCCAAAACAATTCAATGACACGAGTGCCTTTTGTCTCTCTTTTTTACTTTATTATAAATCAGATGTTTCTGAAGACTAAAAATGTGAACGATTTCACAGCTTTTTGTCTTTTCTTGAATTCATCTACTTAATCGTTATAACAATTACCCATTTCGATTAAAAAGGCGGTCACGCTACAGTTTTCATTCCTTTGACTTCTATAAAATGCAGGTGACTGGGAGTGCAAGCTCATGCACATTTTACATTTTGTGTTCCAAAGTTCAACAAAAGATCTGTACATCATGGCATGCCCAGTATTACAAAAAAACACAAACTTTAAAGCTGCAGGTTTATAGTGTTGCATAAAAGTGTATATTTTATATTTTGGATTTATTTATTTGTTTTGTTACACTTTTTTAATTAAAAAAAA
>NW_015773792.1:0-841 GCF_001515625.1 Sinocyclocheilus rhinocerous
AAAAAAAAAGACCTTAAAAATGTTATTGTTTGCCTATTTGCCGCCTCTGTCTGTGGAGTTATGCTGTAACTTGATCATTTATTTGTCAGGACGCAGAGTGTAAGTGAGAAAGCCACACCTGTGTGATAAACCGTAGCTCAAACTCACTATAAAGTGCTGACATTTTATTAAACCTTATTTTTCAAGATGTGCATCTTGCATAACCACCAATACTATTAAAAACAAGACGTCAAGCCTTTTCTCACAACTTTGTTGTTATCAAGACAATTTAGGCTATGTATACTATTACGTGTAAAAGTTTCCATTCACTCTCCTAATGAAGTTAAGACATCATGTTGGCGGCTGACAGAAAGAGCGTCTGGCTGCATAGTAATTGTGAACACAAGGCACACATTGTGTCGGATTTCTGAAGCATTTGTTCGATTGTCTCTAGACAATACACTCATTTGCCTAAAGAACTTTCTTACATTGGGATTTGTGTTATTTCTCTGGGAGTCATTTCAAAATATCCAGATCGAAAGCTTTTAGAGAAGCTAGAAAAGTCGTGACCACATCATTGAGTTTAAGATTCAGGTGTCAACTTTGAATGGGAATGCGGTTAATCAGTAATTTAGAGTTTTTATTTGTTAGTGTGTGAAAGAAAATTTGTTTCCATTCATCATTGTCTGCGCAGTTTGCTGGACTGAGGCGGCTCAGTTGTGGATGACTGTTTTTGTGATCAAACATTATTGACTCCGGCAGTCGATAACCTTGGCAACTGCAGTTCTTCACCCGAGCGCCTGCAGCTCAGCATGTGCAAAGCTAATGACAAGGCCATTGTGAAATGCTTAATGTAATGGGA
>NW_015773793.1:0-841 GCF_001515625.1 Sinocyclocheilus rhinocerous
CCCTTTGTGCTTTTCTGAGAGAAATGTGGAGGAGAATCAGACTGACTGAACAGGTGCGCTCTCATTTCCGTTGCTCGGTTTCTTCCAAATTATTGTTTTGGACTTTCCATGCCTAATATTCGCTGTCTCATTAATTAAATGGCTGCTAGCATCGTAGCCTCATTAGCAGTGCTAGCAAGATGGCCTTGCTCTAGCTTAATTTGGGTTTTACAAACATATCGTAAACTTGAATTTGTGGGACAAATAACAAGAAATTTCAGTGTTAATATGGTTAATATTGAATACATGAAATAACACTCTAGTGCTCTTCTCTGGGTTTTCTCAAACCAGTACACTCGTAAGATGCCTACCTTTGGGTTTAATGATTCAGAGTTCTCTTTGCTTTTCTTTTTCTGCCCTCCTTCTGTCCATCAGCACCAGTCCTTTGCCTGCTCGGATGATCCACTAGTCTGATTAGCTGAGCTTGTGTCCTATTATCGCTTACATGCAAAGGCCAATTTCTTCATGCTTGTTTCTCGATCACACACTGCTACACAGACACCATAAGGGACTCAGACACCCAGCATCTGCACGCCGTGCCGCTTATTCACTTTACATCATCCATAATGAATCACACACTGTTATTTACTCTCTGGATTAATTATCAGTTCGGAGTACTTTATTTACCTGGGCAGGAAAGGCATTAACACGCAGAAAAAGTCCTATTTACACTTAGAGAGTGATGTAAAGCGATAGAGACAATAGACAATTTTTTTTTAAAAACTTGTCTGTGTGAGCCCAGTTAAACCCAGTTTCTGGAGTATTTTTAACATCTGGTCTGATATATATATATATATATATA
>NW_015773794.1:0-841 GCF_001515625.1 Sinocyclocheilus rhinocerous
GCTGCTCTGGGAAAACAGGATTAGTTCATTCCCAGCGACTCCAGAATGCTGGCTTGAGCCAATACGGTTTATATTGTAGCCTACTTAATAACCAAAAACGCTTGTATGACTACTTATTAAGAGGTCCAGAAAAGTGGTTGACTAGTTACCTTATGTAAATGACATGGCGTGCAGCATTGGTCTGACGGCCAGCTGGGGAACGTGTCCCATTCTGTGCCTCGGTTTCATTTTATTTTCGGATTCTCGTGTTGTATACTGGTCGACAAAGCATTCAATAGTGGTATAGTGATCAACTAGTTAGTGCAACTGTTTACTAACCAACCAAGACACTGATTTTTTTTGTTGTTGCTGTCACCATATAGTCCAGTTGAAGTCACATGTTCCACAGCTAGTTGACACAGGCTCAAACCTCAAATAGTTGTACAACTAACTGATTAGTTAAATAGTCAGTGCAATTTGCTAATCCAAAAACTGACATTTCTTCCAGTCAAACAGAACAAATGCAAAGGGTGTCAAGTGATCCACAGCTAGTTGACATAGGCCCAACACGTCTAAAAGTGGTAAAACTAATCAATTCCTTAACAAGTAAGTGAAACTATTTACTAACCAAAACAACAAATTTTCTTCCGGCTGTCAATATACAGAACAAGCAAAAATAAAATCATGTGGTGCATGACTAGTCAAAACAGGTCTAAAACATCAAAGCAATTAATCAGTTAGTTAGTCAGTGCAACCCACACTAACCAGCAAACTCAATTTTCCCCCAGCTGTAGCAGTATAGATTAGCTCAGGTTAAGTCACATGGTTCACAATCACAACTAGTCAACACATGCTCAAAACA
>NW_015773795.1:0-841 GCF_001515625.1 Sinocyclocheilus rhinocerous
ATTTGTAACTACTGTGCTGCCCCCTGGTGCACAATGACACTGTTACATTGGATAAAGTTAATGTATGAAGGAATCCTTCATAATACAATAGGCATATCTGACAAACTTAACAAGCGATATGAAAACGAACTGCATGAATCAGAGCTGAACATCTGCTTCAAAGGCAAGGGTGGTCTTCATTCTTACGGGATGGTGTCCAGCGATGACATGATTGAGCCGAGCACTTTGTCTGTGACCGTCCGGAGCACCTGATTGGAGGATTCCAGTTTAGCCCTCACTTCCTGGTGTGACAGAGCCTGCTCTGGCGTGACCTCATATGGCAGCTTACTAGAAGTCCATCAACAGTGGTAAAAATTAATAAATAAAAATAAAATCAATTATGACAACAGTTGTGCTGCTTTATATTTTTGTGGAAACCATAATGTGTTTGTTTTCTAGGATTCTTTGATGAATTGAAATTTAAAAAGAAACATTATTTATTGTTTCTTTTTACAATGTAAAAGCCTTTACTGTCGCTTTTGATAAATATAATGCATCTTCACTTAATAAAAGCATTAATTTCCTCTAATAACTAAGCAATCCCCAAACTTTTAAACAGCAATATATAGAAATAAGCTTGTTTATTTGGATCATGCAATTTTCATTGTTACAATTTTTAAATAGTATGGAAAAATTTAAATATGCTAACAAAAATGGAAGGAAATGGATGTCAAGAAGTCTAAATGAAAGCGTATATGTAGAAGATGAGAAAATATGCAGATGGATGGTGTGTGCAGGTTTAAACCTGGCTTCTCCCGTAGCGGTCTCTAGCTGATTAACCCAGGCCTTGTAGATGTCTACA
>NW_015773796.1:0-841 GCF_001515625.1 Sinocyclocheilus rhinocerous
CTGCCTCTTGTTTTGTACAGAATTACGGCCAGGCTTTCATATTGCACCAGACATCTATTTGAAGGGGCTGTGTTGCACGATGACGGAATTTCTCTTCGGTTTATATATTTATTTATTTATTTATCTATTCATTTATTTATCTCTCTCTGCCTCCTTCCGGAGAGAGAAAAGGCGTGGTGCTGCATTTTAATTTGACGCTGAGCCAACCACCTTCATCAGAAGGTTAATTCAGCCGGTCTCCTCCACTTGTGTGGCATGCTGTCTCTCTCTCTTACTCTCTTTCCCCTCCTCTCTCGCTCTTCTAATGAAAGGTGAAAAAGAAGCACTCAGCCCAATGTCAAGATAAAAAACACCTTGTTGGCTCCCTGATCTGGATGTATAGACTTATCAACATATTATCCAGCACAGTGACAGAGCACACTCTGACCTCTTGCCAACCTCCGTGTCTCTTGGTTTCCCGGTTGTACCTGCAATTAGTAGTCCTCATGTCTCACAAGAGTATGATATGTCAAGAATTCAGACAAATTCATCGAAGGCAGTAAATGTTGTTGTGTAGCATGCGTATTGTGATCTCAAGGATGTCTAGAGCAATCACAGAAAGAATTTTCAGCTATAATATCCCAAGATTTAAGACAGGAATGAGACAAAATGTGAATCACTTAAGAAGTATCACAAGAGGTCTAAAACACTGGGAACGCAGACAAGCAGAGCGATACAAAGAATGAAACATTCCAGTGCTGTTGGACTAGTTTAGACAACCAGAACGAACTGTTGTATAATATCTGATTATTATTCTTTTTAATGTATCCAGATCCAGAGAAGGTGAGTAGTGAGCCAGGAA
>NW_015773797.1:0-841 GCF_001515625.1 Sinocyclocheilus rhinocerous
TGGTAAATAAAATAACTTGGTAAATATAAAAAATATATATTTATAACTAAGGTGACCTCAACATAGTGTGGACATCTCAAAACAAATTACATAAACTGTCATCACAAATGACATGTACTAAAATAACAAGCCTCAAATGGCAATGAACAATTTGCGGCAGTAAACATCATTAATCAGCATTCCATTAATTCTGCTTCTGGTGAGTGTGCTAGTGGAGTATGGCACTGATGATCTAACTAAAGTGGCAATATTTTTTGTTCAGCTTGAGAAGAAGCTGATTCTCAAAGTTTTTTGAATTCATTCTTGCCCTCCTGGGACTGAAAATAAGCCCTGCTGTGCTGAATAGACGTTCACAAGCTGCAGAAGCGGGTAAAGCAGTGTTGACCTTCAAAGACAACTTACAGACTGCTGGGAAGGACTTGAGAATTTCTTTGTCATCAGCTTTGCAGGCAAGGTAGCCATCTAACTGCTTGATACCTTCCTGACCATGAGTAGACTTCATGCTTGCAAAGAAGTCCTCTTCCTCAGAGGCACTGGAACCATCAACTGGTGTTTGATTCGAAGTCTCTTCCTCCAGATGGTCTTTGATGTAGTCCAGGCCTGAAATGGACATTTCCACAGACGCTAAGAATCAAAACTTCACTTTAATCATACACATTTCTCCAGATTAAAATATCAAAAGAACAGCATTGCCCCACGTATTTCCAAGGTGCATTTAAAACTAACCTAAACAAACTGACAATGTCAAGATAAAATTTGAGTTGAATATCCTTTAAAAATGATTTGGCTCAGTTTCTTTGAATCTTTAACTGATGACACTTTTCAAAAACAAAAACTAAAA
>NW_015773798.1:0-841 GCF_001515625.1 Sinocyclocheilus rhinocerous
CATTTTGAACATAACATGGTCTCTTGTCTTGTTCTGCAGTGATTTACAGACAAAGAGGAAAAGACTGCTGCTAAGAATAGACACATGATCAGTCTATCAAGCACCAGGATGACAGAACAAATTTAGACCATATATTGCTGCCTTGCACAATGTCTGAGACTAGAGCAATGAATCTTGATGATGCCAAAACCAGACAAATGACTTCTCCAAGCTTTTTTTTCATTAACAATTTATTGTTTTATTTGTGGCATATACTGTATCATATAAAAAAGTAATTGTTTCAGAATCGTTCGTGAAATCTGTGTCAAGTATGTAGGCTATTTCATGCACAAAAATATTACATATTTTTTAAAATTACATTATAATAAATAAGCATGCAGAAATAAATGCTTAACACTTATTGTAACATATTAACAAAGACGTCCGATTTTTTAACTGTTTATTAATAATAATTGCTAATTGTGACATTTAATTAAAAGGTTATATTGAATGACAATGTTTTGGATAATATCCACAATTCAATACTGCCCTCTTGTGTAATTTTGAGGTGTTTGCTTCTTGTTTACATTGACCTGAATTTTACATAGTAATAGGACTTCGACTCCCAAAATGCAACAGGGTTTCAGGAAAGGGCGGGGCTTCTGCTTTCAGCTGCATTGTGGGAGCGGGAAAACGCCACAAATAGTCACGTTGCTCAACTGTGGGGGTTTTTTTACGAAGCCGTCGTTACAAGGTACTGTAATGTTTTATGACACAAACCTATTATTTGTAGTTTGTTGTTTTGTATATGAAGTATACGGTCCTGTTGGATCTGTTCGATGCTTTAGCGGAACAACGTCCA
>NW_015773799.1:0-840 GCF_001515625.1 Sinocyclocheilus rhinocerous
CCTGAATTATTGCCAGCCCGCAGTGCATTGTGGGACATCTGGTCCAAGCAATGCTTTTGTCATCTTTTGTCAATACGATGCTTAAGTTCTTAAGTCAGGACATTACAAGAAAGTGCTTCCATTTTATGAGAGATTTCTAATTATGGAGATCATGGAATGCACGCTGCTTCATAATTTCCGAACGCTTTTGAGCAATATACACTGATTATGAAAGCTAACAAACATGGTAATTTCATACGTTATTGCATGCAGGTATTTTATAGTATCCAGAAATGTATGTAAATGGCGTGTGGGTGTTGATGTCCTTTCAAGTCAAAGAAAATAAGAAGATCAAGAGAAAGACAACTTAGTTATATTTAAATAAAAGGAAATTAAACATTACTTTCCCTCAGTGAGAAACAGCTGTATATGCAACGGTTTTCAACAGCAGTATGGTTGGTCACCAGTATTGGATGCCGACCAGGCTTCTTCACTAGCTTAACCAGCAAGATTTCCAGGTCAACCAGAAGAAGCCATGATGGTTAACCAAATTCATTAGCTAGCTACAGTTTGTTGGTAAACACAATTGGTAACATGTCATAGTAATGTCCCATTAGTTAATGCAATAACTAATATTAACTAACAATGACCAATACCTTTTTCAGTATTTATGATTAAATTATTTACAAATTGTTACAATAATCTGTTAATGTTAATTAATAAAAATACAATTGATCATTGTTATTTCATGTTAACTTAATATCAACAGTTAGAAATTAAAATTTCAATAATATATTAGTAAACACTGAAATTTGCTCAATTTAAAGGGATAGTTCACCCAAAAATGAAAATTCTGTCATT
>NW_015773800.1:0-841 GCF_001515625.1 Sinocyclocheilus rhinocerous
TGTATCCAATTGAGCTAATATTTCCCTGTGCTAACCCTTACTAAAACAACACTGCAGTTGGTTTTCCGTCAAAATACCAAAGTTACTACAGTTAATGTTAATACGGTACTGCTGTGATTACTTATTAGACACCATTGACATGGAATAGTATTTGGCATAGACTTTAACCAGTTTAATCAGTACGACATCAAAACCAACCCTATTTACTATAATAGACGCAACTGGTCATATCATGAATAATTCATCAGTGCATGTCATTCCAAAGATCTCTACTTAATCTTACATTAAATCTCATTGTCGGCTGCCATCATTAAGCCTTCTCATATTTTAACCCCTCTCCTCCAATCACCTGACCTCATTCTGGTACTGAACGCCCACTACAAGCTAAACAATTCCAGATGTATAAAATGAAGTCCCACCCAACATTAGTCTTGCTGAATATCCATCATCACTCGAAAAATAAACAGGCTTGTGAATATAATTTCACTTTTGTACTTTTAATAGTGAACAACAAATACGCATTTTGCTTCTTAATAAAAGAAACTTTAATCAGATACAAATGTCATACCGTGTGTAATCCCATAGAAACTTGTAGCAATGAAACACAACAGTGCTGAATGTAATCACCCTGAGAAAAATCCCTCATAACCATAAACGCCCCCGTCTTTCTCAGTTTTTCTTACGGCCCCTGTCAATGGTGGCTTATTCTGTCTTTGATTCATTAAGAAAAGAGTCTGTATCTTTAAAAGAAGGAAGTCTGGTCGAAACTGACCTTAAGAGAACAAAGAGCCCAGAGAGCCTCCAAAAGGAACCGTTAGCTGATTCACGCACCAATCATTTC
>NW_015773801.1:0-840 GCF_001515625.1 Sinocyclocheilus rhinocerous
TGTACCCTTATGACTGGTTTTGTGGTCCAGGGTCACAAATGTGAAAATGTGCTGTTGTTACCTCAAGCAGTTATTTCTACCTGACCTGACCATAAATTACTTTCACTTGTGTAATTAATATAGTCAGGTTAATTTAGTCAATAAATAAAACTTTAGATGTTACCGCATGAAGCGTATTTTAGATTACCTGACAAAACATTTTTAACAGTGGAGTGAAAACAGAAAATATCTAAATCTGAAATGCAATTTAAGAGGAAGTGAACAAGAGTAAAACACTGGACATTTCTGTAAAGGGTTCAGTAAATGTCTCAGCGTCTGCAGTTTAGAAGGGAGGCAATATATCATACTTACAGTACTTTAGTTGACAAGAACTTCCTATTTTATTTTATAGATACAAAAGTCCAGATGCTCTGGGAACAAATATTTCTCAGAATCTCTGAGAGCCTGATAGTCTGTCACTCCAATCAAATTCATGTCAGTTCTGATCTGATTTCATACTGAGGTAAAGTGTGAAGGTCATTAGAGTGAACATGATGTCCATGGAATTGAATGTCCAGCCCTGCAGGCAAAGAAGTACACACATCTTGAAGGGATACAGCCTTAAAAATCACTGAAATGTTCTGTGAGGAACCCAAAAACACCCTTTTGGAACCTTTTCAGTGTGTAATTAACCTAGAAATACAAATTCTGTCATTAACTCACCAATGTTGTTCTAAACCCATATGACTTTCTTTGTTCCATGGAGCAAAAGATTAATCTTTTGTTGAATATCCTGGCAATTCTTTGCATATAATGAAAGTGAATGAGGACTAGGGCTATATATCTCCAATATTTCAAAGA
>NW_015773802.1:0-841 GCF_001515625.1 Sinocyclocheilus rhinocerous
GCGTTCTCCTCGGCCTCCAACCTAAAACACACACAGAGAATGATCGTTTTAATTCAAAACAAAGTGGCACAGTTACGCATGGATCTAGACGACACACCTTTCTTCATGAGCTTCCCAGCCGCTCTCACGCTCTCGTGCACCACAGCAGCTCCTGACACGGGATCGATCCCTCCGAACACCCAAGCGTCACGATGGCCGCCCAGAATCACGTACCTGTCTGAACACACAGACCCAAACTCAGCTACACAGAACAAAATAAACCTTCACAGAGTAACACAACTCTAAAAACTACACTAAACAACTCCAAAAGAAAACTAGATGGGCAGATGTCACCTGGCTCCACCGCTCCTCTGATCCAGCCAATCACGTTGTAGATACGGGTCACCTGATTATTGGTGTGGATGTTCATACGCACTTTACTAAAATTTCACAAAGACAAAATTCAATAAGGAATCAGTACTTTCTAGTCTTTTACTTTACACTGCATGCATGCATGGATGGATGAAAAGCATCTGCCAAATGCATTCATGCATTCATTCATTAGCTTCCCAAACACAAGGCCTTTGTATCAAACTGGCCGACCTCCAGAGTTCATTACAGAACAACAACAGAGCCACAGATTTGTGTGTGTGATGTTGTGTGTGCTGTGCTTTGAGAACGCTGAGTGCACAAACCTCTCAGTCCTGCTGACATCACGCATAAAAATGAGTAAACCATTACCAGAAGTGCAGGAATATGCGTGTGTAAGCTGATTATGTATTGTGTAAAGTTGAAGTAATGCTTCATAACAGCAGGATCACAGGTTTTGGGGTTAAAGGTCAGGATTGGACTGTGTTTAATG
>NW_015773803.1:0-842 GCF_001515625.1 Sinocyclocheilus rhinocerous
TCCAAGAGGCCCTCGGGAACCTTCACCTCTCAGTCTCCCGGGACAGTCAGGGTTAATAGATGATGAAGGGTAATCTCATGCTGAATTAGAGAGAGAGTGTGCACATGAGAGAGAGAGAATGCTGAATAATGGAGCTCATATATATTGTATCAGACTTTATTTGGCAGTTCAGTGTCAGAAATACTATAAGAATGGAACTGAAAAATATTTCCAAGAACAAATCCCTCTTTAATAGGGTTTAATGTGCAATTGCCCTAGAAAACAAAACTCATTTTGAGCTAGTTTGGTGCATGTTATTGTTGAAAATCTTAATTATTAACTAATTTTTACACATTGACTCAAACTACTGGCTTCATTTGAAACAAGTGGAAAATTTCATATGAGAAAATTTGGTAAACTATAATTATTACATTTAAAAAAATTATTATGAGATACAAGGTTATAGGTGTGAGATAAAATTTCAAAATTGTGATTGATTTAAATATAAGTCATAAATACAAAGTTGAATTCTAAGTCATAATTTAAAAAGTCAAATTTCTGAAATACTGTGTTATAATTATGAG
The DNA here is from genome assembly GCF_001515625.1 of Sinocyclocheilus rhinocerous. NCBI lineage: Eukaryota > Metazoa > Chordata > Actinopteri > Cypriniformes > Cyprinidae > Sinocyclocheilus > Sinocyclocheilus rhinocerous. The sequence continues at coordinate 564 of NW_015773803.1, forward strand.
ATAAAATCTCTAAATTGTGAGATGTTATACTAAAAAAGTTGAGATAATGAGAAGTCAGTTTTTGTCATAATTATGACTTTTTATCTAATGATTATGACTTAGTATCTCATAATTTTGACATTACAACGTCACAACAATTTGGTTAAATGTGCAATTGTCTTAGAAAACAAAACTGTTGAAAACACAAGCTTTATTAAATTACATTTAGTTTAAATGAACATAGCACTTTGGAACCAAATGTTGGTTTTATAGTTATTGATATGTTTTATATATATATAT
>NW_015773804.1:0-842 GCF_001515625.1 Sinocyclocheilus rhinocerous
GTAGAGAGCACTGGAAGTTATGGGGAAATGGGAGAAGTTGAAAGCTTAAATATCACACAAAGGGGTCAAATAGAGAAAAAAATCTGGGATACTTTCCAATTTAAAAATGAAAATAAGGTTTTTAAAATTAAAGTTACGACAAATAATAAAATTCATGACTTAACAAATTAGAAATATTAAAGATTCTGCACTATTTCTTGGTTAATTTGTGACATTGATCTTGTGAACTCAATAGAGACTTCACTAAAAATCTAAAATTCTTTCACATTTAAAAATGATGACAAACAGAAAACATTTGACGTAAAATGTTTTTAAAAAAAATTAAAGATTATGCAGTATTTCTAGGCAGCTTTGTGACATTGACTGTGTGAACTCGATAGAGACTTCCTTAAAAGTTTTACTATTTTTAAAATTAAAATGATGACGAATAAGAAAACTTATGACATAAAATGAATTAAAAATATGAAAGATTCTGCAACATTTCTAGGTAAATTTGTGGCATTGATCATGTGAATTCAAGTATCTCAAGTGCTGCTGCCTTTACAGTGAAAGGGGGACAAACCAAATAAAGATATTTGGAATATTAATGTTTTAATATTAATATAAGCAAATAAATATTAATACTTGGAAATCAATAGCTTTTTTTCCCAGGTAGGACCTTACATAATTCTTAGTTGATTTCAATCCAAACTGGACCCAAATGGAACCCTTTAGGATTGATTCAAAAGAAGCTCCATATGCAGTTGCTTTAGTGTGTTTTAAAAACAGGAATTGAAAGAGACAGAGGCAGAACCGATGACTATTGACTGGTTCTGATGTTTTAGTCATCAGAAAACACAATC
>NW_015773805.1:0-842 GCF_001515625.1 Sinocyclocheilus rhinocerous
AAATTCTGACAGCTATGGCTCTTTAAGTGTGTGTGTGTGTATGTGAGTTACATCTTGATTCGTCTATATAAGCATCATTTATATCTGGAGCGATCAGACTTTCTGCCATGTGCTCGGAGTTGCCCTTCCATCCACTTTATATAACCTGATTTTACAGTGACGTGTGTGAGATTAAATGCCAAGTCCAGGCTTGGAGGACACAGGTCAGATGAAATTGTTTTGCAGACGAGTAGGCTTATATTTCTTCAGCACTATAAATAAACACACACACACACAGAGTCCACCAACACTGATACTCAGAACGTTCACACACATAATATACTGTAGATATCAACTATACTGCTCACAACACTCTCTCAGGCATGAGACGGGGAGGTTGCAGTGTGAATTTAGGCCTTGTCTAGTGGGTGTATTTATAAGCGGTGAAACCCGCCTAGTCCTGCGTGCCACGGATACCATGGGTGTTACCAAAGCAGCCACCAAAGGCCACGTACATTCCCAAAGCCTCAGGCATTAAAGAAACAGGACGGTCATCCATGTCTTGTGTTTATTTCTACTGCTTAAATGTTAATTTAGTTTTTATGTGGGTTATTTCTGCTATGCAGTACCGTTTCAGCCTTTAGACTGTGCCGTAATTTAAGGAATTATTTCTATAAAAGGTTTTCAAGGTCTAATATAAAAACAGAGATATGCTCTGGTCAAGTGCTGGCACTTAAACGTTAATTTTAAATAGATTATTTACAAAAATGGATAGAAAGTGAACAGGAGGAAACCAAACAGATATAAGACAGATAGAATATACATGTAAAAATATACATGTAAATATTTTTAAAATATATACT
>NW_015773806.1:0-842 GCF_001515625.1 Sinocyclocheilus rhinocerous
AATGGTTCACCAGGAAACTTTGCCTGCTTTTAAAGGGCCAAAGCATAAATCTGGAGCGAGCATCCTCCTGACGGGTGTGCAAAAGACTCAAGGCGCGCTCGTGCACCGAGCACCACACAGATGTTTAAAGAGAGGGGAGATTGAGAAGCAGAGAAGAGCAGAGAGAGTAAATTAAGAAAAAGAAACAAGAGAATGTGATGGCTTAATGTGTGGGCGTTAGGGCTGAATAGATTGGCCTCAGTCACGACAGAAATTAGGACGTAAGAGAGCGACAGGTAAAGAAGGTAAGAAGGCTGGGGTGACGTTCGTTTGTTCTGCAAAATTCAACTCTATGCAAATCAGAGATTTGGCTTTGCCTGAGGAAGACTTATATAGAGTGAACGTAACCCTCATTCACACATCAGCGTGCAAACACACACACACACACACACATTTTGCCTGTTAGGAAAAAGTGTTCTGTAATCCCTGTAGTGATGCCCAATGAAAATATCCGCATCTGCAGAGGTGCGCTGACTAAACATGACACACAGAGAGCCTGAAAAGACACAAATTACTCTCATCTTCCAACAAACAGTCATTTAAACATCCTAACACGCACACAGTTCACCCAAGGATATGTTGGAAATCATTAAAACTTACCTAATAAAACCAGGGCACAGATTCCACACCATCTCGACTTCCTCTACGAGCGTCCGTCTCTGCTCTGTGAAAGTGTATAAGTGTGTTAATGTGTGTGTTTGGAACGTGTGTGTGTGAGTAAGAGAAGAGAGGGAGAAAAGAGGAGAGATAGAGGGAAAGAGAAATAGAAATAGAGGGAGAGAGAGGGAAAGAGAGAGAGAGAG
>NW_015773807.1:0-842 GCF_001515625.1 Sinocyclocheilus rhinocerous
AAAGACAGGAAAAGGTAAGATGTGATTTGTGTTGGTTATGGTTTTCATGATTGACTAATTACAGTGAGCAATTTGGTATTTAGGAAGCACATCTGACCTATTTACCACACAATCCATGATCAAAATATTACAGTCAGAGATCATGAAGTTCTCAGTTCAAAGGTATTATAATAGGCATATCACATGAACATAAGCATCATCAGTTGAAGCATAAAATAATAAGGGTTTAAAAAGTATATTGATGTCCAAAACACAGCTTCAAGCAATGACTCACCTAAAAATGAAAATTCTGTCATCACTTATACTAAACTTGATATAGATCCAAATGATCTATATAAAGGTAAGTAAATTATTTTATTTTTTTGAGGGGGGGTGAACACATAAGAAGAAATTTAGCAGAATGTCCACGCTGCTCTTTTTCATACATTCAACGTGAATGCTTGAGGATGAGTCTCAAAAAACCTGTCAATAAATCTCATTTCAACTCAATTGAAATGTAATTTTGCATTGTGACATTATTCTTTACAGGGCTTCCCAAACCTTCTTGCCGACGGAACCCCTAAGACGTAAAACATTTACTTAGTACCCCCTGAGATTTGAAGTTAATGTTTTAATCATTTAACAACACAACCACATGTTCATGGTTCTCTAATGTCAGTTGTTCTAAACCTTGGCAAATTACGATTATTACTATTTTTTAATTATAGAAAACTTCATAGGGTCCATTTCTGAAAATATTGTCACAGTATAAAATAATCTCTTTAAAAAATAAAAAAAAAATAAAAACACCATAAAAGTATACACTGGGTACGGAAAGTATTCAGACCCCCTTAAATTTTTCA
>NW_015773808.1:0-842 GCF_001515625.1 Sinocyclocheilus rhinocerous
CCACCTGGCTGTGGACCGCCACCCCCTCCAGGAGCTCCTCCTGCCCCTGGGGCTGAAACAGGTGAAGGGACTAAACGTTTCACAATTAAAGAAATAATCATATAGACATGCAACCAGAGCTGAGTGACCATACATCAATCTTTTTCATCCTTTCACACAGGACCAAAGGGACGTAAACCAATTCAACCAAAGTTCAAGATGCCTCTATTGAACTGGCAGGCGTTGAAGCCCAATCAAGTGACGGGAACGGTGTTTAGCGAGCTGAATGATGAACAGCTCTTAGGGGTAACAGCAAAGAAATCCTTCAAATGCACCCAAAATAAACCTGTATGACTTCTGCAGAACACAAAATAAAATATTTTGAAGAATGTTTCTTTGAATAGTTTGTTTTCCTTTCTGTTTTTGTTCATATAATGCAAGCCAGTGAGGTACAAAATTACTTGGGAACACTGACTTTCACTATATGGATGAAAAAAACATTTTAATTTGTGTTTCACAGAAGAAAGAATGTCATACAGGTTCGGAACAAAGAGGATGAGTAAATGAATTTACATTTTTGGGTGAATTATCTCTTTAAATAATTGATTCGGTCCATTAATCTATTATACTCTCTCTGTCTCAGGAGCTGAATATGGATGTATTTGCGGAGCAGTTTAAAACCAAGGCTCAAGGTCCTCCAACAGATCTTTCTAAGCTCAAGGTTAAGGTGGCTGAGAAGGTACCCAGTAAGGTGTCCCTGCTGGAGCCTAACAAAGCCAAAAACCTTGCTATCACCCTCCGCAAGGGAGGCATGAGCCCCAACGACATCTGCACAGCCATTGAGAGGTAATTTAAAAAATGTG
>NW_015773809.1:0-842 GCF_001515625.1 Sinocyclocheilus rhinocerous
AATGTAATTTCAGCAGTTTTATTAAAAAGTTCTCCAGTTAGCTGGTTAGTGCGAGAGGTGAGAGAACAAATGTATATAAAATTACAAATAAAATTCAGTATATCAAAGTACATTTACTTACTGGTGCAATAATTACTATTTGGCTGTTAAGAGACTTTTGCATTAAATACATCTGTATATTTCTGTTTCTCTTTAGACTCTTGAAGCAGCTGTGGATTTCCAGGATGCAGTAGTGAGACTGGCCAAGGTGCCGATAATCACAGATGTCTATTACATTTTGGGTGGTGTTCATGCTGGTGAGGGTGTGGTCATCACCAGAGACCGGAGCGGGTCAGCTGACATCTGGCCTCTGGATCCACTTCATGGAAAGTATGCACAAACCATCATTTTTAAATGACAAAAATTGTAATGTTGTAATGAAAGACAAAAAGTGATGACAATGCAACAATAGGCTGTCATTCATATAATGCTAGTGTTTTCCTGAAGGTTTTTATATTACTAAACCTGTGATTTTTACTGTTGCTTATTTTAGCTGGTATAGAGTTGAAACCAATTATGACCACTGGCTTCCCGCCCCTAAACAGGATGACCGAAGGCAAGCACACAATACATTTTTTATCAATAACATGAGAGCACAAATGTGTGATTATTTAACTGAAAAAATTAGGGATTGTTTTTAACATCTCCTAGTCTTTTTTACAGAGATGTGGCCATGAAAGCATTGAATGCCACTGGTCAAAACCATATTAGTGTGGATTCTCTGTATAAGGTATATGAACAAATCCATTTTGGCTGCCTATGGCTTCTAGTTCTAACACTGTTAGCTTGGCATTGAAAATGGT
>NW_015773810.1:0-842 GCF_001515625.1 Sinocyclocheilus rhinocerous
ACACAACAAAAATTACAGCAGTGAGAAAACAGCAGTTAAGTAAGCATCTGATAATAGCGATGTGGATATGTTTGAACAAACTCTGCAATTCGGCACTCCAGTCACGTCGTTTATTTATATAGGGCTTTATACAATAGATTGCTTTAAAGTGAGCAGCTTTACAGTATTTAACAGGGAATTAAAAACAGTGTCAGTGTCACATTCATTTAGAATAACAACTTGATTTTCTGCTATAAAGCAGCTTTCCAGTGTGAAGTACTGTATATATGTTTGTATTGTAAAAAATTATTGTATAATAATTGTAATTGTACAATAGTCATATAATTGTTTCACATTAACTTTGACACTACCAAGTGATTACCTTGTTTTATTTATTAGTTATGATATGACAATATTTTAACTAATTGTAAAAGCTGAATAATCGATCAAAGCCTAATGATTAATCCTCAAATTATAATTATAATCCCTGATTATCAAAATAATCTTTTGTTGCAGCCCTATTATTTAGTTATTTCTACCACAGTGTGATTTTCACAACATATCAAATTATGTATTATGTTTAACAGAAGTGTGTGCTGGAAATGACAGAAGGAAATAAGTGGTGGAGTTCAGCATTACACTTATATTTGCACTTTGCAACATTGATCATTATAACAATTATAACAATCACACACATTTCTGTTTTTCGCTCCCTTTCTGTATATAATTTATTCCCAGTTTGAATAACAGTTTAGTTTTTCATGCTACTAAAATAACCAATGTTAAGTCTTTTTTTCTAATTCATAAAAAGCAATAAACTAATTAGGTTGTTTTGCCTGTGTAGCTAGAGCTAGATTTTTTTT
>NW_015773811.1:0-842 GCF_001515625.1 Sinocyclocheilus rhinocerous
TTTTTTTGTAATAACCTTTTTTTTTTTACATGTACATTGCAATACTTAATTTGTTCTAGGACAAGTTTGACCCGGGTATCAACATTATACACGGATTTATATTATATATACACGGCTTTACACACGATATTATGGTAGACTTTTTTTCATCTATGACTTAGGCTTGTCTCAGAAATTATTTTGTATATATATTTAGCCTTTTTTCCATATCACACACTTTTAACATGGTAAACATGAATATGCATGCATAAATAAAATATGGATAGACAAAAGCTATAACAAATAAACTTGAACTACAGTCCAAAGTGAATGTAGGAATAAAATGGTAATAACACAGTAATAATCAATGCATAGAAATGTTTGCACAGTCACTAATTAATGAGAAGGTATTGGATTAGATATGTTTTTAAATATGTTTTTAGTCGAAAAAAAAAATTTTTTTTTAAAGCTCACATTCCACTGGGTCAAAACTGACCTGCGAAATGTGTGAGCTGGTTTTGAATAAATTGTGAGGGAATTATTAAATACCACCATTATTTTTTAGAGTTTAGAGTAATGAGAATGAGATTTTAAACACAGCTATGAGAGTTATGATTTTTATACATTACAGTGGGCTATGGAGATCTGTTATATGTGCCAAATTGTCATGAAAATCCTAATAGAAAAATATCACTGGTCTTAAAATATGCTTCATTTTCATTATACAATACATAAATTCTTATTTTCTTTTCATTTTGAGATTAAATATGTCCCAAATATTTCTTGGCAACTTTCATGAGATTCACCTCATTAGCTCACGTACGAAGCAAAGAGGATACACGGTCCCAACAGAAGACAAAAAA
>NW_015773812.1:0-841 GCF_001515625.1 Sinocyclocheilus rhinocerous
AAAAAGGGTGGGGTGGATTTCAAGGGCACTGCTGAGGACACTGGAACATAGTGTCCAAACACAGGCAGTAATTTAACTGACAGTCATGCACATCAAAATGTGACCTAATGTTTACATAGAAATCTCATGTGATTTCAGGTAGTGACTAACATCTCTGCAGTAGTGTATCTTTAACCTTTTTAGGCCGAGGAAGATAGAGATTGTGCAAGAGCCCCTGTTACATATTATATAAAACGGATTGTTGTTTTTTTTAAATCTTGTCAATAATAATGTGACTTCTATTACATGTATCTGCATACTTTGATGCTAGCATTGCAAAGCTGTTTTATGTATTTTAAATCTTTTAATGTGGGACGGACAATGAAACATTTAGCTGAACTTTAATAAAAATAAAAAAAAACACTATTTCAGGCAACATGTCTGATTTGTATTTAGTTTAACTTGATGTACTAAAAAATGAAATTAAAATTAATAAAAAAAACTGTATGGACATTTTGAAAAACAAAAACTTTATTTAAATAACAAACTTTAATTCAAAATGAAAATATAAAAATAAAAACTACTTCAAAATATTAATTTAAACTATGATAGAAAACTATAATAGAATCTCAGTGATACTAAAATAATATTTATTAAATTATATTTACATTTTTAGGTCAACATGTGTTCAATAAACGGTATAGTTTTTTCTTAGGCAATCATGGAAACGGCTTTTTGTCATCAAAATTTTAAGGTATGTGTCTATATGTGACCCTGGACCACAAAACCAGTCATAAGGGTACTTTTTTTTTTTTTTAATTGAGATCATATGAAAGCTGAATAAATATGCTTTCCGTTGATG
>NW_015773813.1:0-842 GCF_001515625.1 Sinocyclocheilus rhinocerous
GAGTGATTTCTCTTTTTCTTTTGTTCTTTGATTTACATCATAAAAGACTTCAGCCGGTTTTACTTTAAAAGCAGCGCTGTCTCTTTGAAACCTGATGCACATGACGCGGATTTGACACGCATCCGATTTTCTCCAAACTTTTTACGGTCATTTAAGACTTTGTAACTCAGTTAAGACTACGTTTACGAGGTAACTCACCAAAACCGTGCATTTTGACATAATTGTGTGTGTTTTTGTCAGTTGAAGCGCTACTGGCGGAAGCTGTCTCAGCGTATGTGTACAGCCGACCGCGCAGCCTTTCAAACTAAACGTTACCTCATTTGATGATAATTTTTGTCCAGTGTTTGTGCTATTTGTTGCCAGAAGTTATGACCGATAACACTGTCTTTATACTCCGTTAAACTAGAGTTGTGGATATCTCATAACTCTCTCATAAACGCTTGTCAACGCTGCCGTCTATTGATGTTGCGGTCTCTGTAGATTGTTGTTTTTGTTGCGTCTCTTTCTTTTCTTTTTCGGATGGCCTGGGCCAGTGTTGCCACCTTGTGACAAAAACATGTATAAGCCTTTCAAAATCATTAAATGACAAAAAATTCCTAACTTTAGATAAAAGCCTTAACTGCTAAAAACTTGACTTTACTGCAGAGTTTATCTGTTTGTCAAGTTTAAAATCCATATCCAATATTACACCCAGGTTTTTAACAGTGGATTTAACATGTGGAAGCACAGGGCCCAGATCAATGTTATAGACCTTGTTTGTACAATTTGAACCAAATATCATAATTTCAGTCTTGCTCTCATTAAAATGTAAAAAAATTACATCCAATCTTTAATGTCTCTGA
>NW_015773814.1:0-841 GCF_001515625.1 Sinocyclocheilus rhinocerous
AATGATCTTTAAAAAAGCATCATATGACCCCTTTAAATGTTTTTGAAGGGAGTCTCTTATGCTCACACCAAAGCTGCATTTATTTGATCTTGAAACTTGATTTGTTTTATACTAAGTTTTCTATTTTGGTATATTTTAAAGTTTTATTTATTCTTATGACGCAACACTGAATTTTCAGCAGCCATTACTCCTTCCATTACTTCTTCAGTGTCTAATTTGGTGCTTAAGAAACATTTCTTATTATCATCATGTTGAAAACAGCTGCCACATACATTTTGATCAGGATTTTTTGATGAATATCAAGTTCAAAAGAAACTTCTGATCAGCAGTGTAAGTACAACAACATTTACATAATTATTAGTGGGTATTCACTGCACAACAACACAAACAATTAAGCAAACAGCGTCTGAGAAAAGTCAATTAAAATGCAATCATTTTGGGACCACAATAATCAGAAAGAATCCTTCAAAATCCTGGTGCTGCTTAAAAACAAAGGCTATATTTAATAGCTTACTTTCACACTACTCTTACAATTCCTGCAGTATATAGTATGTATACTGTACACAAATTTTCTTTATCCAGAGAACACTTGGATAACAAACTTTGTCAAAATGTGCAACAGAGCTTACGGTCATATCTATGCTTAGACTGAGTGAAAAGTGCATAAGTCAAGAGAATTTTTTTTTAAATACCTGATTCCTTCGTCGTCGATTCCCAAAATTTCGTCTGACAAGAGTTTTATAGTTCTGACTCTTCTTAGTCAAATAATAGTACAGCACACAATCAGACACACACTGCAGAGAGAGAAAATATAAATACAGCTGTATCACTTGGGCTTGAA
>NW_015773815.1:0-842 GCF_001515625.1 Sinocyclocheilus rhinocerous
TCATCAAACCCCGGCTCAATAGGACACATGAAACAATGCAGACCCCAACAGAAGAGGTCGAAGTTTGAATAACAGAAAGAATGGACTTTTGTTCATTCGCCTGTCCTAGCTAAACTCTCTAGCCTATGGGAAATAATGTCAAGAGGTTGTCCGTCCATCAGTGCTGCAAAGGTTTCAGCAGAAGTTCTCAGCACAACTTTTACAACTTTTTCTGCATTGTGTGACTGACATCCTATAGATGCATTTGGCTCAAACATGGCATCACCAGGATAAGGTCAATAGAATTACCCAGGTATATGGCAGATGACCAAAAATACGATTGGAACAACTCCAAGTGTAAGCTATAGTTAGAGCTTCATAATTTTATAGTGTCAGCCGTGATAAAGAAAGGAGTAAACGACTGATCAATATATTGGCCAGGCCAATTAATTGGACGATACTTGGCTACTTTAAAACAACGTTAATTTGTACTATTAATGGAAGCTTCCTCCTTGCATTAACTGAAAAATCCCAACAGGCTTTGTCAGTGAATAAGAATTCAAATTCATAAAATTGTGTACAATAAGTGTTCGTTTTCATCTAATTTCAGTCTTCAGTCAAAATTACGATAATGACCATACTTCGATCTAGGTATGAAACATTGGAAACCCCCCTTCAGTCGTCCAGAAAACTCAAAAAGCTATTAAACAACCCGTCTTCAGGATGTTTGCCCTCTAAAGTGCTCTAATAGTAATTCCAGCCTTGGCTGTCAGATAAGAGCACCACAGAGTTTGTATAAATCAGCATGTGAAGTGATCTGGGCTCAAGACTTTGCAGAGACCGGATGTATAGATGCACTGACA
>NW_015773816.1:0-842 GCF_001515625.1 Sinocyclocheilus rhinocerous
ACTCCTCTGATGCTCCACCAATCAGAGAGTGCCAACACAAATCAATTTCAGGATTCCATGGCACCTGCACCAATCACAGCACAGGGAGCGCTCATAGTTAACTCGTCCCGTATAACTTGTGTTTGCTCTTGCTGGTGTCACACTTAAGAGAACAATACAAAATGTAAGGATCCTGATGTTATCAAATCAGTCTGAGAAGGTCATAAACTGTAAATGATGCTGGGCTGAACAGAACAAATGCTGCTTTCAAGTCAAGAGAAGTACCTCCTTTGTTATAACATTACGTGTGTTCAAGTGATTTCAGTTGTGCCTTGTAGCCAAGTATGTACATCAGGTGTGTAAATATTTATATGTGCTTTATCATTTTCGTACTGTCACAGAGGATAAAAGGAAATGTAGTTTGGTAGCCTGTCTTATAAACTGGCTAAGTGAGTAATATTGTCTGATGTCACAATCATCTATAAAAAGTAATTCTAGTTACTTCCACATTTACAACCACATTTTATACAGAGCAAACTCTACCAACAGCAATTATGTTGGTGTTACACAACCAGATCAGTGCTATTTCACTATTATTGTTTTTTCTTAATATTTTAAATGAGATTTTATTTGTATACGTTCAGTTTTAATTTTAGTTCAAGTTTTAGCAATTTTGTTATGTGCTTTTGTCATTTTTTAGTTGTTTTTTTTTATCTCTATTCGGCTATTTTTATTCTATTTAGGTATGTTCAGGTTTCATTTTAATTTTAGCTTAAGTTTTAGTAATTTTGTTATGTGCTTTTGTCTTTTTTTTTATCTATCTCTATTTAGCTATTTTTATTCTATTTTCCGTTTAGGTATAT
>NW_015773817.1:0-842 GCF_001515625.1 Sinocyclocheilus rhinocerous
GTGTAATGCAGAAATAGGCGGCATAGACCACAAACCTGTTGACGGCTTCCAAACCATGCAGATACAGTGAGTTACTCTTGCACCAAATGCTTGTTGTTATTAATTTATGTGTTTTTTAATTCAGTTTAGTTTATTACCTGGCTGTCTGAAATATTTTATTCTGATTGGTCATTCACCATATAACTTGTTCCTCTGTATGGATTTCTGGGAACACTTTACAGTCAGGTTCAATTTGGAAACTTTAGTTATGCATTGGGTATCATGAACTAATAATGAACAGGATTTTTTACAGCATTTATTAATAAAGATTAATTGTAGGCTATTAATGTAATGATACTTTAATGCAAATTTGTAAAGCTCGAAAAGAAAAAGGATTAATATATGTAGTTTAATCAAAATTAACCAAGATTATTAAATGCATTGATGTTAATGTATAGAACTTTATCGTAAAGTGTTATTTAATGTCTTTACAGAACTTGTGATTTTCTTTTTTTGGCTGAAAATTTCCCTACAAAATGGTGCTGTATATCTGTTTTAGTGGTAATTGTTTATTCAGTTGTTTCATGAGTTTGAGGCAATTGTTCCTCTTTTCAGAGCGGACCGTACTCAGTCTGGACACATTCTGGGTGATGCACAACGTCGTGACCAGCCTGACATGCAGGACACTAAGAATATGTCACCTGCTCCCTTCGCTCTTCTCAGACTGCTCACACACATGTGCATGCTGCTGGGAGCTCAAAACAACACACAGGTATTACATTCTTTCTGCCCGTTATGGTTTTGTGACATGCAGATGTGGAAACAGTACTAAAAAATAAGTAAAATTACAATTGCCCTCCAAA
>NW_015773818.1:0-838 GCF_001515625.1 Sinocyclocheilus rhinocerous
GAAATGTCACATTATTATGTCTTAATCTCTGTCTGAATGCATTTTGTTTCACATATTTAGTAAAATAGTGAAGCTGACCTTTCAGCTGAATATTGAATTTCAGAATCGTATTTGTAAACTTAACTGTCTTATTACCGAAACAATAAGTAAAGACTTTCTTATACAGCGAAAAGCTGCCATGCAGGCAAAGGCATTTATAATGCAGAAAGTAGCCTGGGTGTCATGGAGGCAGAGTACATGAGACACCAAATCCAGCACGGTGACCGATAGTCCCTGTTCAGGACACAGGCAGCACTCAGGAGGGCAAGGTGACTCCTGCTATTAGCAGATGCTAACAGCAAACAGTAAAACACACCTGTGCGACCATGGCCTTTGATAAATGGCGAGACTTCCCTCTGAGTTTATGAAGCATCTGATATATGGTGAGGATAGTGCAAAATCATGTTCATAATCAGTATTTTTGATTTGTTTTCCAGTAAAAATATCAGAATTATCCTAACCTCTTATTCTCATCAAAGCATGGACTTCTTTGCCAATGATCTTGTCATACATTAAAGGTGAACCTGGTCCTTGACCTCCTGACAAGCTCATGTGTCCTGTCACAGAAGCCCTCATAAGTCAGATGTAGACAGTCCTGAGGGGTATTTTGTGTGTGTGTGTGTGTGTGTGTGTGTCATAAGGCAGATAATGAGAGAGCTGTGCTGGATTGGAGTGCGGTAGTGGTGTTGTCTTACTCCTAAGAAGTATTGATTATATATGGGAGCTGCACAGAGTTTGTTACACTGCCAACTACCATCCAGAAACAGTACACAGATATCAGAGATGTGCTTGACAAGGA
>NW_015773820.1:0-842 GCF_001515625.1 Sinocyclocheilus rhinocerous
TGATACTGAAGCCTGATTTGATCACGTTCGTGTAGCTGCACGAACTGATGGTGCTTCAACCCGCCAAAAGGGGTGGAGCAGACTGATATAGAAGTCGGGTCTGAGTGCCATTTCGTCAGAATTTTCTCCTTTAGCGACGAAGATCATCTCCTCGCTGACTCTGCAAGCAGGAAGCCGAAGAGAAGAAAGAAGCTCAGCCTCCTGCTCACCGCCGTGAAAAGAATCCACCGGCAGCAGAAGAAGCTGGACGCCTTCCCCTGCGGCCATCCGCTTTTAAAAGCATATTTCAGAACAAATTTCCACTGCGACGTTGTTGGAAATGTCGCACCACGAATGTGGCTTGTGCAGGGGTGCAGATGGGCACGGTGAGTGCGTCGCCTGTCTGGGCAGTGCCCACACAGAGGCTGCACTCACCGAGACGGAATGTTCTCACTGCGAGAACATAAGTCTTGCCCTTCTCGTTCGCGGACCCCTAGGAGGAAGAAACAGCGGCGCAGCAGGGCTCAAACACTGGGCTCGAGTGAAATCACGCCGGCACTGGTCCCGTGTGCTTCACTCTCCCCTCAATGCCTCAATTCACCCGTGTTCTTCACACGTGAGGATCAACGCCCCTCGTCAGCTGTGAGCGGCATGATTTCCTTCGGTGGATCTGAGGAGGAAGCTGTCATGGATGACTCTGTCATTGACAGCTTCAGATGCGGAAGCGTGGGTGTGTTCTGGCGAAGACCCCGACACCCTTACTCCGACGCAGACAACATGGCCCAGTGTGGACAGCGAGATGATCCGCATTCTAACCAAGACTGTGGAGGAGGATCTCAGCCTGGCTTGGTCGGCTCCAGAAG
>NW_015773821.1:0-842 GCF_001515625.1 Sinocyclocheilus rhinocerous
TTTTTAGAAATAATTTTATAGAGATGAATGTGAAAATGAGAAAAATGTGTACTGATTAAAGAAATTATCTATGCTCTGTTTACTGTCTAGTTTATAATAAATTATTATTACATTTCTTAGCCTTAGTTATTTTAGAACATCAAGTTAAATGAAATAAAAATGATACATGTTTAAGTTTTTAATATATATATTTTATTTGATTTCAGTTAACATTTATTTCCTTACTTGAAATAAAAATGCTTTTATTGTTTACAGTTTTAGAAGTGCTAAAATACTTTAAAAGTACATTTTTGAAGTAGCAAATAACTAAAACTTAATAAAAACTCTATAGACATATAAAAAACAATGAATTAAACAAAAATTATAATAGTATATCAATGTATAAATTTTTATTTCAGTTTTTGTTTTAGTTATAGTTATTTTAGTACATCACAAACAAAATAAAAATAGGAAATGTTTTTTATATATTTTATTTTAGTTAACTTTTTTTTTTATGGTATTAGTTTAACTATAATAACCTTTAGAAATCATTCTAATAGTCTAATTTGCTGCTCAAGAAACATTTCTGATTATTATCAATGTTAATATTTTTGTAAAAATGCCATGCTACATATTATTTTTTCAGGATTCTTTGATGCATTGAAAGTTCAAAAGAACAGCATGTATTCAAATCGGAAATCTTTTGTAACAATATAAATGTCTTTTTTAAAATTATTATTAAAAAAAACCTTTCTACGTGTACAGCGTTAGACTAACAGACTTGTCACAGCACTTATATATTGTTGCTCTTTTGTTAGTTTGATTGCTTCTATTGTCCTTATTTGTAAGTCGCTTTGGATAAA
>NW_015773822.1:0-842 GCF_001515625.1 Sinocyclocheilus rhinocerous
TAATGACATAATTTTCATTTTGGGGTGAACTAACCCTTTAAATTACTTTTTTGTTGTTCATTAGTCCATATCATTCCTTAAGGTTGCTCCAGCACACAGTCGTTTACAGGCTGCACGCGTGCATCTTGATAAATATTAATCACTGCCAACCAATATGATGCATTGGCTGTAAGTAAATATTACACTATTCAGTGCACTATTGTTGGCTGTATTCTAAAATACAACATTTATGAAATGAGAACTCTCATGTTTTTTTTTTTTTACTCTTTTATCTTCATTTTATACACATTTTAAGTACAGCAGATTATAAATGGGGAAGTTACACTTTTCAGCATTGCAACAGAATGCATATTTACATATTGCAACATGGCTATACAAACTTTAGAAACACCTTCATTTTTGAGATACAAACTAAATGCATTTAAATGTTGTGTTAAAAATACAATGTGTTCAAGCTTCAAAGGCACAATATGAATGTATATACGCTATAGGTTATATATGTATATACATATGCACAAACACACATTAAAAATAAACATATCATTCCAGTCATATCATTCCAAAACTGGCACTTGAATACAGTTAAGTGAACCTGTAAAACAGCAATTATTTGTGCAATACAGACAATGCATTTACAAATGAATCTTTAGAACAAAATAATCACCATCAATTCACACCTGAACGCAAGCCTGACTGTACTCGCAGCTCAGGTTGGAGGCTTTTGTTTGACTGTTTGTGTTTGATGGTGTGGTTGTGCTTTTTGTCTTCCTCCACCAGATCAGAGAGCTGATCTGCTGTCTGCATTGAGACGAGCCATAGTAATATAACAGAGGGTCCAGAAA
>NW_015773823.1:0-842 GCF_001515625.1 Sinocyclocheilus rhinocerous
GAGTGGCGCGCGGAGTGTCTCCTGTGGCGTCTCTCCGTCTCAATAATAGGTCAACAGCTGTATTAAAAAAATTAATCACATTTCTTGGCAGTCGAAAAGGTTAGGTCGTAGCGCTTGGAGATGCAACCGGAGCACTCTGATTGGCGGAAAATCTCGGCGGAGATGAGCGGAGCTGCCTTTGATGAAACGAGCATGTAAATGATTTGTGTCTTTATAGGACACGCGTATTCTCCACCGGCGTGAGCGCGTGGAAACAACTTCGACTGATTGCTTTGCGTTTGCAGTCAGTGCATTTGTTCGGAACACACAACGTGCACACATACACACTTATCCATCACTGAGCAATCAGACCGGAACTGACATTTAGATTAGTAGGCAACAGTAGCCATAAAAAGTTTTTCAAACTCAAGACATATTCAGATGAGCATACGCTGTTGGTACAGATGGTGGTGTGGATGGGTTTACTATCCCCAAACATCATAGGCCTTTAAAAAAAACGAGTTTACCCTTTACCAATTTGCCTAATGTTTTGTCAAGCTTCATACAAAATAGTACTCTCAGAGATATCAAGTTGTGTGTGAACAGTGAGATGAAATATTCATGTGTACTTTGGATTGCTTTTAGTTACTTCAAAATATTCACACTATTTTGTTTTCCCCCACCATGCTGACAGAACAGATTGACTTCTGTTCATATTCATCACATCACATAAAGAAAAGTGAAAAGTGAAAACTATTCATGTAAATTTGAATATTTAACCCACATGTACAAATGTTTTTTTAGATTTTTTTCTGTTTTAATTTCCTCTTTAATCTATTGATTAAAAATAGTTCAGTAGTGGC
>NW_015773824.1:0-841 GCF_001515625.1 Sinocyclocheilus rhinocerous
ATCCTTTAGAAATCATTCTAATATGCTGATTTGCTGCTCAAAAAATCATTTCTTACTACTATCAAAGTTGAAAATTGTTGTGCTGCTTAATATTTTTGTGGATATTTTTGGGTTACAGCCCTCCAGTTAAGAACAGCATTTATTTGAAATAGAATTTTATCAATTTTAATTTGACTTTTGATCAATAAAATGCATCCCTGCTGAATAAAAGTATTAATTTCGTAAAAAATCGTTCTAACCACAGACTGTTGAATGGTAATGTTTTTTTGTCTTTTGACTAGGAATATGTATATTTTGTATAATAGTATATAAGCATAAATTCGGTCAAGGGTGTCAAAACTCCCGACTGACAAAATACAAACACAAAATTATATTTGTGTGATGATGTGTTTTTGAGTATTTTTTTTTTATATATAAAATTCAAGCATTTAACCACAAACATTTAAGATAATGAGGAGGATTAATTCAGTCAAATGTATCCAAACTAAAGAAAAATGAATGTAAAAATTGTATAGGGTGCTGCAAAGGATGCAGCTCTAATAGAGCACCACTAGGGGACAGTTGTTACCTATGAACGAGACAGTGTGGCATTGTTTGTGAATGATTAGAGTTTGCTGCTCAGGATTTCTTTCAGTCAGGCAATTTTATGGAATACAGCCGCACTGATTGGGCCCGGAGAAACTTTCACTCTCAATACAAGTCTTCCATAGAGAGAATAAGGGACTCATTCACCATCATACACCTAGACTTCATCATAGGCATATAGTAGAGAGATGATGAGTAGGAAGAGATGTGTTTCTCTTTTTAATAACCTCAACCCCTAAGGATGTGCATGAATACC
>NW_015773825.1:0-841 GCF_001515625.1 Sinocyclocheilus rhinocerous
TGACTTGGAACTACCTGTGCATTAAACGGTTTTAATGCATACCAGATGGAATGGTCTCCACTTCGCGTCGGGTGGTTCTTTGCCTCCGCGTCGAGCATTTAAAATCCTTTAATGCACGGCAAGCCGTTGATTATCCATTACGTATTATTTTATTATTATTTATACAATTTAATATTGATTAATTTAAATTGTGAAACACATAAGTCATATACATATATATATATATATATATATATACAGTATATACACACAATCAAAATGAGTATTTAATTTTTGTTACACACGCACACAAATATAAAATGTATACAAGTTATTATATTTTATTGTTTATTTATTTGGCCAACAAATATTGTAATTAATAAATTGCACTGAATTTATAACGTGACAGTAAAAATGGGGTTATGAATTAGGTTTTCGAAAACCTACATATAAAAAACAATGCTGATCTACTTGAAGCGTTACAGTTACTGAGATACCACATTGTGACAACTACCCTGGTTGCCTCTCTCTATCCTTAGTGTTGTGATCAATATGTCATTGACATATAAAAACAACATTGATATGCCTCTTTCAGTTGAACTTCAGATGACACATCAGTTGTGTACGAGTCCTCTGCTTCAGCAAAAGATCTGCTCTGATCATTATAAAACACAGCAAGCTTTTATACAGCCCGGTGTCAATGAACACTTTTCATCTTTGTGCCACTCTATGACTCATGTCTGGACAGACACACTCTGATGTCTCTTTCAAGTATGTATGAGAACCCCATGTTCGTTCCCATTGTCGGCAGGACGATTGTGCGTTACTCACAATAAGTGCCGTGTGGTTCTTGGTGCGGACT
>NW_015773826.1:0-842 GCF_001515625.1 Sinocyclocheilus rhinocerous
AGTGTGTCAGGCTTCTGTATGATGTCTTTCCTCAAATTATCTTACCACATGAGGACACGCTCTTATGTGAGCCCTACATTAAAGCCAATCTCAACCTTTTCTGTGGTGTAAGTCCAGAATTGCAATGACTTGTAGCTTATTGGATTTTAAAAAAGGATGACCATGGCTCCATTTTCCCACTCATGAAATTCATGAGCTCAAGTCTCATGGTCCTTGACCTCCTTTGGAATGATAAATCAGCATCTATAGTTCCTCCAATCAGAATATTCAAGGGAATATTTAAATATAAATGTGTGTAGTTGCATAACTGGAAGGTTCCCAATCCTTTTGCTCTCTGAAGGGAGGTTGGTG
Source organism: Sinocyclocheilus rhinocerous (assembly GCF_001515625.1). Classification (NCBI taxonomy): domain Eukaryota; kingdom Metazoa; phylum Chordata; class Actinopteri; order Cypriniformes; family Cyprinidae; genus Sinocyclocheilus; species Sinocyclocheilus rhinocerous. The sequence goes on from NW_015773826.1 coordinate 352, forward strand.
TGCTCTTTTTGTTTATGGTAAACAGGAACGCTGCAGCCTTGCATATTGGATATGAAAGACATTTACACATGGCTTTGTGGACATCATTGACCCTTCCCACAAGGCTAGGGACCGTCTATCAAGAGCTGTCTGTGAAAATTAAATGAGGTAAAACACATACACATCACTTTATATTAATAACCAATGTTTGAAATGACACTTAGAAATTTGTATAATTTATTTCTGTTGATTTGCTTGGTGGGAAAACGTTTAATTTCCTACAGTGCTTTTACTTCATTTATTGCTATTTGTGTTTAGTATTTATTTTAATGATCAGAAGTGTAATTTGAGTGTAGTTTGTAAGAAAACATTGAATTTCTCAGTATGAATGACTAAACATTTAATAAATTAAGTTTACAAAACCTATAAAAAATTATGGATTTATAATGAATTTAATTTGTATGAAATTGTGGTTTTATAACTACATGCTGAACAGCTCTATTAAAATGTCA
>NW_015773827.1:0-842 GCF_001515625.1 Sinocyclocheilus rhinocerous
CATTAATAAACCTGTTCTGTACAGGCACCTTCCCCACCCAAACAATTGTATGTCTCCCTCTGTAAAACCATTAACGCAGACAGTACTGCCAACACACACACATTCACACCCTAATATGTGAACGCACACCCTTATACACAAACACACACTCTGCATACCTGTGCTGACTTGTCGTACACCTACATGTCCATTAGAGCAAAGATTGAGTGGAAGCAACAATAGCTGCCAGGATCGTTTCAGCCAGTTTTCCAAAACACATTCTTCAAAATGTCAACAACAATGCTCTCTCATAAACTCTGAAGAAAAAAAAAAAGACAGAAAGAAATGGAAGTTGAAGGAAACATGCAGGAAATCCAGCAAATACAACCAACTGCTAAAAGAGCGGAAAGTACTTTTGATAAATACTGCATGTTTAAAATGATGGACACTCACATGAGACTACGCTGTAAAAAATTATTTTCATTTCTAAAACAAATATTACCGCAGTACGTTTCATGAGAAAATATTATCTTAGTCTTTCTACTAAAGAATTGTTGTGTTACTTGTTGATCCTTGGTAATTAATGGTGAAATTTGCAAGCAATTCTTACAATTACAATTATTCAAAAATGTACTTCATGCAAATCATGTCTTGTTAATAAACACTTTAAACGTTTTCCAGATTGTTGCTAAATAATCTTGATTTGGTTTTATAAGTAACAGGCATATTTATTTAGCTTGATTATTGATTTAAAATGATTGATTTAGTTATAATTTGTCATTTATTTAATGTAAATGTGTGATAAATTGTTTTTATATGTTTAGTAAAAAAATACAATTATAAAAAGCTCCTGAAAATCGAAT
>NW_015773828.1:0-842 GCF_001515625.1 Sinocyclocheilus rhinocerous
CAGCTGTTTGTCTTTCTCACTATAGAAGAGACTGAGGTAATTAGGACAGACACCCTGCCAAGTCCCAGTTTGCATTATGACTGAGGTTTTTCTGGCATTTAATCTTTTATCCTGAATGTCACTGATGTTTCTGTTTCCTTGTTTACTGACACCTGAATAGACACATGTGAAAAGTCACCGCTGACAATTAAAGCTTGGAATACAAATCAAATTTTTTAGATGTTTTGGCTCCTATTTTGATCGTACAGACATGCAGCGAAGACTACTGGCGAATTTGAAATGGAGAAAAGCCTAATTTTGAAACAAGGCCCGCAGACACAATAATAAGAAAAGAAAAATCTTTAAGTATTTACAGATTTGCTGTACTGTTTATAACCTGCATGCTTTGCGTAACTAAACCACACTCTCGTCTGAACAGGGGGGTTCGACTTTCTGCGGGAGTGGCAGACATCACCAGTGGCGGATTCCGGACTAAGCTCGTCCTCCACCTCCTCTAGTGTGAGCCTGGGAGGAAGCATCGGAAACCTGCCACAAATCACAGCTGACCTGGAGGAGCTGGACGAGTCCTCCACAGAATCAGATGAGAAAACCAACAAGCTCATTGAGTTCCTCACCACCAGGTGTGTGGCAAAGATACAGATTTTTAGCAGTTGTTTCGATATATGTGGATGAAAATAGATTGAAACTCAAATGGGAGGGTTTTTTTCAGGCACATAAGACACTAATCTAGAATGCATAAATATGATTATCAGGATGACAAGACAAAATGGATGGTGCCTCAACTATCAAATATTCATAAGCTCACACATCCCCTAGTGGCCAAAGATCGAAATATTTTTTAT
>NW_015773829.1:0-842 GCF_001515625.1 Sinocyclocheilus rhinocerous
ACAGGCTTCAGAGCTCTGATTGGTTGGACATACAGCGAGGTCACATTTAAAGAGGACTCGGACTTGGTGGACATGAAAGAAATCCCAGACTGTGAGACAGAGGCTTTACTAAGGGAAAAGTTTAACCTGGTGTTAGTTAATAAATTCACACCCAAAAACAACAAAGCTGATTATTGCATCTAGTACTCAGCTCATCTAATAATTTTAGTAATCAGTGTGTTTTGCTTGAATATTGAGATAAAAATTGTACTCTCTGAAGGCTCTGCTTCTTTGTCTTTTATTATTTTGTATATATATTTAATAATTTAAATATTTTTGTAATTTAGGCTGTGAAACCATGTCTCCATTTTAAGGTTGCAAATGTCATAGGGCAATGTGGATAAATAATTTTCCATTGTATTTACTTGACATAACAACACTCATTGAATTTGTACTTGTCAGATGAAGTCAGACTACACTGAGAAGGACACAATTAACATTATTCAGTAAACAGTGCTCATTATTCCCTTTGCCTACTTTGTCTCCTACTTTCAACTCTTTCCTTGCATATTCTGCCTCACTCCTGGGCCGGTAATAAATGATGATAAGATAAATGTTTGAATATCAGATCAAATTTGATATTTAATGATGGAAAGAGGACTTAAAAAAAGAGAGGGAAAAACAGAATCTAACATATGTGTGAAATTTTGTCAGTCTACAACCTAACAAACAAATAAATAATATAAGATCCATTTCTCATGTTGATCTCACAAAGCACATGAATATAAAAGAGAAAGATGGGGAGATAAAAACTTATAGAGAGAGAAAGAAACACACGCAGGTTTTTTCACGAGGTTTTTTTT
>NW_015773830.1:0-842 GCF_001515625.1 Sinocyclocheilus rhinocerous
CTCCTGCCCCCAGTGGTTGGCCATGTAGGAGTTGCAGATGATATCCGACTCAGTGAAGCGTGGGTTTAAATGGAAGGCTATTCTGTCATCGTGGTCACACAGGAAATTGATCTCAAACCTTGAAGACAGAGAAAAACACATACGCTGTAATGAACAAATCATTTGGCCAAAACTGAACCTGAGACCACTGCTTGAAGGGCTATCATTGCGCTAAGATGATGTACTTGCATTTGAGCGTTTCTCCATCACTCTCCTACAAGTGAATGCTAAACGAGAAATGATGGGAGAAAATGACGTTTGACCCAGATTATATTTGAGCTTGTATCTATCTCTATTATAGGAATAATAATTGAACAGCATCTGAGTGGATCCCAGGAGAAATGTTATGAATAGAATAGCATATAATTTAATTGCCACATACATGTTTGTCTCCTATGATTGTCACATTATTATTGTTATGTACTGCTCTTTAGTTATGGCCGTGGAGTTGTTTTCATTGCAGTTATTCTTTATAAACAACCTGATGAATGAGTAATTCATCAGTATGAGTTATTCTAGATTCTAGAAGTATGAAGCAAAAAAGAAGATTGGTACTGATATTATCACAGAACAGAAGTATTGAATGAGGTGGGTGTGAAAAAAATAGATGACAAAAACGCTGAAGATACGTAAAGCTGGTGTATTAAAACGCATGGGCAAACAAGCAGATGACCTTATTAGATTTCTTTGAGAATGGTCTCTCTCTTGGTTCATTGGCTGATCTCATAGTCCATACTGAAGTGTGATAACAAAAGCAACTTTCATCTATAGCATTCCATTTGCGCAACAAAAAAATTATTATT
>NW_015773831.1:0-842 GCF_001515625.1 Sinocyclocheilus rhinocerous
CTCTTCCCAGTGTCCATCTCACCCACAGCCTCCTTGCTCTGGACCGGCCTGAGTACAGGTTCTTGGACTTTACTGCACTTCCTTCTCCGATCTCCAGTAACATCCTCACAAAGCTTCCTTCTCCTAAGGCCTTGGCCCGTGTCAGGCCCCATCTTGTCTTGCTCCATTTCCATTGCAGAAGAAGACTCCACTTCGCCACCTGTAGACTCTGCCTTCCCCAGCTCCGTCTCCTCGTAAATGCCACACAGTACCTCTGCAACATCGAACTTTGACCATTGCTGTGAAGGACTCATCTGAGGCTCCTGCACACCTCCTTCATTTCCGTTGCTTGTTTCCGCCGCCTGCCCTCTCACAGCTCCACCACCTGCACCCACTCCTGAAGAGCCTGCCTCTTGACTCTCCCCTCTGCCCGGAACACTCATCAATAGCCCTTCAAAATCAGCCTGCAGACCTTGTTCCTCCTTAAACAGGCTGGCATATGTTTTCTGTCTGCTAGGACATACACGGAACAGATGATCTCCTCCTCCACATAAACTGCAGGTTTTTGGTTCTGGACAAGCCGTCGCCATGTGCTCTGCAGATCCACAAAAGTGGCATCTCTGTCCTGTGCAGTCTGCTTTCACATGCCCCTGCGCACCGCACCTCCTGCAGTACACCGGTCGACCTGTATAGTACAAAAAGCCCCTGTTTGATCCAATGAAAAAAGACCCAGGTGGATGTACTAAACCACCTGGTGACGCTGTGTCTGCACGCAACTTAACCAGGTATCTTCTCTTTCCAGTCCATATACCAAACCAGTCCTTCAAACGTTCACCTCCTCTCACCGTCTCACAATACCTGGC
>NW_015773832.1:0-840 GCF_001515625.1 Sinocyclocheilus rhinocerous
AATGTTCTTTTTAGCAGCATCATATGACCCCTTTAAAATGTCATCCATTTATGTGTTAAATAAATAAATTAATGTGCTTATCAATAATTAATAAAATTATCAATAAAGCTCTTCACGATTCCTATTAATTACTAGTATTATTTAACTCTCCATCCTTTTATGCATATCACTGGACTAAAATTTCATCCATTTTTCTTTGTTTTCATTATTAATACCTAATCCCATATGGTCGCTTTTTTCTGCATTATGAAACGCTGATATGAAAGCAGAGCACAGCCATATTTTGAATTAGTCAAACAGCAAGTATAATCTTCTTACTCTAGCCAATGTGCCATCTCTGTCTTTGAGAAATCAGCATCCTTGACCCCAATTAACCCAAGCTTAGCGTGGGCCACATATACTTCAATATGACAACCATCCAAGAACCACTAAGCAATTATACTACACCCACCTAATAGATCATTTCAAAGCGGATTACTTAAAACAATCAAAAAATGAAAAAGTGTAAAAGGGGAGGAGGCCAAAATAACAAGTGAAAGCAAGATTTTGGCTGAAATTAGAAACCACAATACAGCATGAATGATGAAGAAAACAGCCCTTGTAGTGACTGCAACTCTGTCCAAACTAAATTATGTAGCTTTTTCATTATTCATCATTAACATATTAGTAAAATTTTGGATACATTTTTTCTAAATAATTTAAATCTCACTGCCTAGTCTGAATAAACCAGAAAAGATGAACCAATATCAATCTGACAAATATGAACAGACTAACATGTACAGTATTAACTTATAAAACAGGCATTTAACAAGAATCTTAACTAGCTATAATTTAAAAAAA
>NW_015773833.1:0-842 GCF_001515625.1 Sinocyclocheilus rhinocerous
GCACTGCCACATACCATGTTTGGGGGAGAAGAGGGGGGATTTTGCTCGTGGTGGGTTCTCTGGACGAGGAGCCACCAGTTGGATTGGTCGGACATGTTTATCTGCCAGTTTCTTCAGGCAGTTCTGTCTGGACTGAATCAAAGCCTGCACAGAACTATGCTTCTGAAAAGTATTCTCTATATGAGCCTGAAACACACCACAGCAAAGAATTTCCATTTATATTTAGCCCAAAATGTAATTAAATATTTAAGATTTAGAGTAGGGCTGCACGATGAATCGCATGCGATTTATCGTGCAGCCCTAATTTAGAGGGTCCAAATACATCCATCAGAAGCTACATTTCTGAAAGGATGCCTAGGAATTTACATCAAACAACTACTGAAACTGGGTCTAGTCTCATTTCTGTAGTCTGTCAGTGTTTACCTGTAGACAAGGAGTGAGCACAGATTCATACTCCAGAAAGAGCACATCCACGCCTGCACTGAGGAGAGGTGGCGCCGCCTCTTGGAACTTCTCGATATCTCGAAGAGCTGCCTGCGCACCTTCTTTAGACTGGAATTTATCCACCTGCTGATTGGCCAAGAGATAAGCGCCATCATCACACCACCGCTGAGCCTGCAAAACAAAGAAAGATTTTTTTGTTTCTAAAGAAATTCATAATTTTATTTGGCAAGGACGCATTAAATTGATCAAAAGTTATCAAAAATAAATAATGTTCTTTTGATTATTCTGTTCATTAAAGAATACAGAAAAAATGTATGAAGTAAATATTAACCAAAAAACATTAAGCTGTTTTCAACATAATAATAAGAAATGTTTCTTGAGCAGCAAATCAGCATATT
>NW_015773834.1:0-842 GCF_001515625.1 Sinocyclocheilus rhinocerous
TACATCAACACAGGAGATTTTAATGTCTTTAAGGGAACCAGGAAACAGGAAAGACCAAACATGGGCATGAAATAGACATGGAGCACGTAGGGGGAGGAAAACTCACACAAAACATGGAACAGAGTCTGACAGTAGGTCCAACAATATGCAAAATTATGAACATGACGAATAGGAAAATCAACAATTTTGGTTTTGAAATGCCTTAATTTCAAACTTTTAGCAGCCAATAATTCACTGCAAAAAACTAATTGTGAATGGCACAACCATGTTTATCTACACTGCAAGTGAACATTGTTCCTAGTAAGTGACAGAATTTGCTTTATTGGATGCACAGCCTTTAATATCAACAACAAACAATACAGACACAGTTTTCTTTCCTTTTAAAAGTCAGTAAGCATATTTATTTTACTATAACTATTCACTCACTTTTGAGTTGGAACCACATTTTTGAGTTTGCTCTCACTTGATCTCTCTCTCCTCTTCATCTTCTGTACATATTATACTTATGCCAACTCTATCCATATACATTTGTGTTGTCCTTGCACTCTTCGCCTTGACTGTTTTTCCCCCTTTCACTTTCTCTCATTTCCTTCTATTTTGTATGACTCATTCTCTCATACATTATACATTCATCCTCTCTCCTCTGGTGTTTTGCACTCTAGTGCTGAAAAAAGTAAAGGAGGGTGGGGTGTGCTGGGGGGTGTACAGACTGGAAAGGTTTCTGTGTATGTGTGTCTGTGCTTTGCTTTGCTCGGCTCAGCGCTGGGTCTGCCTGCCTTCTTGCCTCCACTGCTGCAGCTTCTTGTGTGGTCTCCCAGCAAACTTTATGATTTATTCAGCCA
>NW_015773835.1:0-842 GCF_001515625.1 Sinocyclocheilus rhinocerous
GTGATAATCATTTTAATTGCCTCTCTGTGTGTCGACTCCAGTCCGAGCAGCTTTTGTGAACGGAAATTCATAGACTATGTCTTTAAGAGAAAATTGTCACATAATTAAGTCATATTAGTTTCAGCTGAGTGCAGTGTTTGTCTTTGGGGTGAAGCGTATTTACTTTTAAGTGCTAGATTCATTGTTGTCTTTGTTCTTCACATGGTGATTTTAGAGCGTAATGGCTTTGGTTGCATTTTGGTCGAGAAAAAAATGAGATTAAAATATAGTTTGGTGGAGGAACTTCCTAAGGAATCGCACAAAAGTATCGCCAGTAACACTCAAAATTCATATGATTCACTTCATATAAGTGGAGCTCTTCCAAAAATGTTTGTTAAATTTGTTCAAATCTAATATGGTCATATTTGACATTACATCAGGCTTTTATGGTTCATATAGTATGATATAGGAGAATATTGAGGATCAGAAAAACAAAAAAAAAGTAAGATGAAATTCTGACAGCTTGTAATGTAACTCAGTGATCTTTATAACAGTTTACTTAGCTACATAAAATGCATATAAATATCAGTAGTTACTCTACATTTTCCAGTAATATGTCTTAGTTAGATGATATCGAAATGCTTAGTTTTATGATCAAATCTGTGTGGCTTTTATTCTGTGCGCCAAACATATAATGCAATGCAATGATGATGAGAGATGAACAAATAAACATTCCTCTCAAAAGCCTGTTGTGTCATATTTGATACTCGCATTCGAACAGGATTTTTCTAAAAAACGATGTACGGATAAACAAGTAAACCTAAGTCGCTTCAGTCCAGTAGTTGTTCATTACTAACCGTATA
>NW_015773836.1:0-842 GCF_001515625.1 Sinocyclocheilus rhinocerous
TCTAATCAGATCGGGTGCGTAAAGGAGGAAGAAAAGTTCCGTTTTGAACCATGTCTGTGGAATAAGAACATCAGCGGTCTGCGTTTATGGTCTGTTGAAGATTGGGATGAAGAAGAAGATGCAGGGAATGGTCCATCTCAGGGATAAAACCCATCTAGATACGAATTGGCTGAATGTGAAACCCCAAATCTTTGTTGTTAAACGCCAAGAATGAATGGCGAAACCAGGAAGACGACGAATTAATTGATTTATCAGCAGGAAAAAGACTTGGTACACCGGATTTTGATGATGCGGGGCAAGAAAGCATCGAGATATCTGCTCTAGAGGCACTCGTCCATATCATGGCACTGACAGGAAGACCGAATGGATATACAGGAGCGAATTTCTTCTCATAGAAGCTTGTGAATGCAAAACTGCTCTTGGATAGCTTGGATAGCCCAAAGTACACGCTGAAGAACATTTCATTCGTTGCTTGAGAATTGCAGATGGATTTTCGTGCTTTGGAAGCGAACGGAACGGTGATTTTGCCTGCAATTTGAACCTCACAGATTGAGAAAGTAAGTCAGTCGTGGTTTGATATTGGCATCACTGGACACTTTGACGTTTTTCTAATACCTAATGCATCCGGTTACCGTCAGTTGGGCTAAAAGCATAGTTGATATTGCGCCCTTAACATCTAAGGGCACTTAAAATACAAGTGTAGTAATTAAAAAGGTCACATACAGTCACTTGTGTAATTTGAACAGTCGTTCAGTATGTATTCATACACATATCCACTGAAGCGTTCTCTCACCGGCTGTGAGCTTTTTTTCCACAGTCTTTATCTCTCGTGTGTGTGTGTG
>NW_015773837.1:0-842 GCF_001515625.1 Sinocyclocheilus rhinocerous
GCAGGTGGGTTTGTTATTATTGATGCACATATATTGATATATATTCAGTATATTCATGTAGCTGTCAAAACTGATGTACTGTGAGTGTTTTATAACAGATGCTCACCAAAGAACGATGTTTTGGTGAAGTTAGTGAGAATCAGTGATGTTTATGTACATATGGACATCCAAACATAGACATAATTGCTTGTTGGAATCATCAATGGAAAAGTAGTACAGTGGAATGTGTAAACGGCCCCCTTAGAGTAGTTAAATTTAATCTAAAGCTGCTACTATCAACCATTAAGGGGTAAATAGAGATACAAACTGTCCCATTGACAAGCTGTTGTACCTATAAAAGTACAATTATTGCACATTTTGCTCTGAGAATGTAAAGTTTCACATTTGCATATTGCTAAGCTAACACTATAATGCTCTAAAAAGCATAATACTATACAGTACACACAAATATTATATAAAAAAGTCCATTACTCACCATTGCTCATTCCTTTATTTTTTGCACTGCACTACGTTGTGGGATTGTCTTTCCTTTGAAAGATACATGCAATGGCTAAAAGAAGGTGTCTTAGGAGACAATATAATTAAGTTGCCAACCTTTTTGACCACTATTTCCGTTGACGTGATGCTATTAAATGTTGCCTAAGTAGGCGTTTCACTAGGTTTGGAACAGAACGAAATGGAAATGGAATCACAGAAAAAGGTGATTCATTCAGTGCCATTTCTCAGGTCTAGCTTTCTCAATAATGGATACCAAATCCCCAGACCTTTTGCACTGGTGTCCTACATGTAGCATGCTTACTTAACATACATGATTCATAGCAGCCATATATACAGCAGGATAA
>NW_015773838.1:0-842 GCF_001515625.1 Sinocyclocheilus rhinocerous
TTAAAACTATGTAATCTAAATGGATGGAAAATTTGTATGCAATTGGATTACATAAAATGTAAATTTAGACCGAAACATTGTTTTTAGTGTAGCCAACACAAATGTCAAACGGAATTTATTACTTACACTGGATAGTGTTACATAAAGAACCATTACTTAAAAATAGTTATACTTGAAACTAGACCTCCTAGATAGCAACATATTGTCGACCCAGATCCGGCCCACATCTGCCACATGTGGAATGATGATCTGGCCCAAATGTAGCGTGGAATGATGGCACTTGGGCGGACTGCTCCTGTTTGCCAGATGTGTTCTCTTCTTTCCTTCAGTGATTTTGCTTGTTGACAAGCTTAGACAAGCTGAGAGGACTCTATAAATAATATACACATATTTTGTGACTCAGATATGGTCCAGTGTGGTTTGTTTCTTTGCTCTTGGCTGACGTGTGGTATTGCTATGGCCTGCTTTTGGCCCAGATCTGGCAAACAGGAGTGGTCCGCCCAAGTGCCATCATTCCATGCTACATTTGGCCAGATCACCATTCCACATGTACCAGCTGGGCCGACACTATGTTGCTATCTGGGCTCTGAGTAATATTTAAAATATTATTATAAATTACAGCAACCTTTACCTTTAAGACGGGGTTAATGTTTATAAGAGTAAGATTGTGGGCTAGACTCATTTAAAGTAATGTAGTCATCTGGTTTTAGCCAGGTTTCTGTCAAACACAGCACATCTAGGTTATGACCTGTGATCATATCATTTACAATAAGTGCTTTGAAGAAAGGGATCTAATATTCAGTAAGGCAAGGCAAGGCAAGGCAAGTTTATTTGTATAGCAC
>NW_015773839.1:0-842 GCF_001515625.1 Sinocyclocheilus rhinocerous
ACAGTGAAAACATGATGCAAATAAGATTCTTGTTAAGCAGTGCAAACCGTGTTATTGATTAGAATGAGAGTTTTGGCGAAATCAAATCATTGATAGTCTCACACTGATCTTGAAGTAAGGGGTGTGTCGAGGAGAAATCATCGCAATTTCAAATCTGGCCAATTCAGAAGGGTAGAAAACAATAATTAACATTTGAAACTGCAGACATAGTTTTGAGTTTTAAAACTTGCAGCATGTTTTTATTGTAGAGCAATCTCTCATATGTGTAAATATTTCATGACCCCTTTAATAAATTCCAGCATTTGATTTTTAAGGACATTTTTATTCACTTTTATATGATAAACAGTGCTGGAACTGTGTTTGGTTGCCACTTGATATCCAAAATGAGATCAGGTCCTGAAGCAAAATCTGCAGCAAATCCTCATCCTCACTGATCCTACTGTGACCATCTTCCTTTTCCCCCCAATAACTTCTTTGAGTGAAATGTTATCCCTGTGTGCATGTGATTGTCTCATTTCACACCCCTTCAGCCTTCCTTCCATCTTTCTTTAAATAAACGGGCCATGTTTCTGTCAACCCATCGGCCTTGACTCGCTCTCTTCCTTTTCTGTCTCCCACCCCTCTCTCTCTCTCTCTCTGTGATGTGTACTGTGAGATTGATTCTGTGCTCCTGTCCCTTTAATGTCATTTAAGTGTTTCTGTGGGCGCTTTTTTCCCTCTGCCAAAAGCTCGTCTTAGAACCTGATGAGGTATCAACAATAATATAAAAAAGAAAGGAGCAATTTCCTGCAGTAACCATAGTGAACGCTTTGCAGCATGATGCGGGTGCTTGCTTTAGCCCT
>NW_015773840.1:0-842 GCF_001515625.1 Sinocyclocheilus rhinocerous
TAAAATTTACAGTTTATTCTGTAAATGTGTTTACAGTTTTTCTTGTAGGTGTACAGTGTACAGTTAATCTTTAATAACACAAATAATTTAATAACACAAATATACCGAATCTCAACATGAATATCAGTGTTTCATGCTATACATTATAAAATTATTACAAAATTTTAAAAAAATATTACATTTAAAAATGTATATGCATTAACTTGTAGCATGAAAAATTGTTAATTTTAGGTTTTAGTTTTATTATTTGTATTTAGAATATTAAAATAAAGCAGAACTAAAATGGAATGAATACTTCTAAAATATTAATAAATATTAATAACTATTTAATTACTACTTAACTTAACCATTCTTTAACTTAAATATTTAAATGTAGCTATTTTAGTTTATTAATATTAATTTATATTCATAATATTAATCAAACTAAAACAGAATAATATTAATATTGAAGATTTGATAACCTTCAAAAAATCCAGTGAATGAACTGAATCAACAGAACACTGAATTGAATTGTGCTGAATAATGACAATATTGTCTTCTGCAGGCTTATTATAGTTTACTAAAACTAAATCAATAAAACAATTTAGTTACTTGAAATAAAATAGACTTCAACTGATATAAAATAAAATATAAAATAATAAATATAAAAGTATTTAAATTATACTAAAATTACCCTAGTCTTCTGTAGAGCTATTTTACAGCTGAAATTGTTTCATACTCAATGGACTTTGCAACATACAGGTAGTATTTATTATTTTCCTGTTTATTACTGTGAAGCTGATTTGACACAATCTGTAAGTGCTATATACAGTGGGTACGGAAAGTATTCAGACCCCCTTAAA
>NW_015773841.1:0-843 GCF_001515625.1 Sinocyclocheilus rhinocerous
GACAGACAACGAAGGGAGGGAAGGAGAACATGAAAAAAAAAAAAACTACAAGTAAAACGTATTTGATGCATGAATCCTTGAAAAAACTGCAGCTTTTCTTGCACCCTGCTTGATTAAACTATCGCACAGGACGAGGGGAAAACTGTGCGTGCAACAGAGAGCGCATGAAGGAGAGCAACGGCCCCTGAAGCTGAATAAGCCACGCGCACACAGGAAGACCCAGAATAGCAACAGGAAACACGCCCCAGACTGAATACTGCAACGGCACAGCCGCGCAAAACAGGCCGAGAGCTGCGCTGAACCGCTGCCTTCTCAACAGCATTCAGATCACACAGAGACACAATCAATTTACAGTTCAAAAGCGACAGCGTTATTCTAAAAGCTTGCAGTAGAAATATACACTATAAATAAAATTAGATTATATTTTCTTCTGATGAAATTGTGAATAGTGCATGTTAACATGCAAAACGCCACCACAATGCTAGTGCGTTCTGAGTAACTGCCAGAGCGTTGTGTTGTTAGTGCCAAGGGGAGTCACAAGTTTCCATCCCAATAAGACATTATTGTGGCGATGGTATAAAGTGTCAATCAGAGATTTTATATCACCGTACGTAGCTGACATGCATCATGTTTTATGGAGTTATTAAATGCAATAAGATGTCAAAAAATAACTCAATGAACGATGTATGGAGTATTCATGCAAACACAGTTGATTTTTTCCTTAAGTCAAAGTAAACACTGAAACGTAAACACTGGTAAAAACTGACAGTGTGTCAGTATATTAGATGTGTGCATTCAGTCTTAAAGTGGCAGCAGCCTAATAAACATGCTGCTGTCTGCGTC
>NW_015773842.1:0-843 GCF_001515625.1 Sinocyclocheilus rhinocerous
AAAAAATATTGTACATATTGTACATATTTTAGATTCTACTTAAACTTATTCTACTTTCTACATTTTATTGGATAAAATCACTCTGAGGAATTTAAAAGCCATTATTTCTACTGAAATGATTTACATTTTTACTTGTTTTTTTGGCAGTCTTTTGATCGTAAAACAATATTAAATTACATACAGTACTTTTGTACATCAGTCATTTCACCTAGTGTTAGGATGCAAAACGAGAAGTAGTAAATGGCTATTAACTAGGAAATGCCTTCTGATTACTAGAACAGAACAGAACATGATCCTTAGCTCATTGTTAAAAAAACATTTCAAACCATAAACCACTAATTCAAACAATAAGAAAGAAACTAGATACTATTTTAGACTGACACAGACAGGTTTGCATTAACCATCCGACCAAACTAAACAAACTAGTTTGGCTATAGCTGATTGCCTGAAATGTTTTAACAAAACATTTCTTTTATTCAATCTCTAAGCCCTACAAGCCAAAGTAATTGTGAAACAATGCTGCATATAAAATTGCTCTATTACCTCTCAAAGTCTTTTAGTTTGTATCAAAATCCCTGACAATTAAATTCTATATGTGACGTGAAATGAATCCCTTACAGCATCTCAGACTGACATTAATCACAAACTCTAATGAAAATGATTAGTTCCTCCTTTCACTGAGCGTCTACTGTTCCAGATCCTATATTCCTGACCTACCAAGACTCTGGTCTGGTAATGAACCTACATTATGCAACGGGTCTCTGGCCCGCAAATGTGGTGCCAGTGAAGCTGGCCTGCTCCCAGAACCACATCTTTAAAGGAGTCATCATGCCACGCCATGCA
>NW_015773843.1:0-843 GCF_001515625.1 Sinocyclocheilus rhinocerous
ACGCAGCAAACCAGTGTAACTTACCTGGCCTCGGTCTTGGCTAATCACCGTCTCCTCCATCATGAAATAAAACAATAACAAAAATGAGCAATTCTGGCTCCACCTATCCTGTCAGGATGGCAGCTGTCCTATAGCACCATTGCTATGCGACAGGAGTGCTAATCAGGAACCCCTGGTGGCGCAATTAGGAAATCCTGCGAAGGCCGAGCGTCTCATGCACTTCAGAGGGTCTTTCGTGCACTTTGGATGCGTGGCGTTCAAAGTCTGTGGCCTTCGAAGTGGCTTTGAAAGCATGGCTACATGCCTAAAGTGCTCTCTACCCGTTCAGAGCACAGGTTATTCCCCTTTAGCTACTCCAGCCTTGGAGGATGAACAGGGTGCTAATTTATGCCTGGTCTGGGCTCTTAGGGTACACACCGATGAACCATTACATTATGACCACCCCCAGTCTAGAGCAATGAGTGTGCATGGCAACCAAATGGTGCCGCAGGTGCAGGTTTCTTGTAACACTTTACGCCCCATTATCCCAATAGCATAATTCACAGGTTCTTAGATAGTTGGTCATAATGTTATGGATAATCAGCGTATATAGAGTGCTCTAGCCAGAATCTGCAATCAGAGAAACTCTTTGTGTGCTTTGAAGGCTGCTTTAAAGGGCTGCCATTTATGAAGCGAGGTAATCCTGCTGGGTTGTGGATGCCATAACACTGGCTTATACCTTAGTGGGCTTGCAGTGCTCCATTGGAGTGAGGACCCACTCCACCAGGGGAGTGACCTCCTCCTGGGCTTGGTCCAGTAGAGTCTCCATTGATGATATCTGTGCTGCAGCTGGATGGTCTTCGC
>NW_015773844.1:0-842 GCF_001515625.1 Sinocyclocheilus rhinocerous
ACACCCATGATGATTATCGCACCTTTTTTGTGTCGACTGTTGCCTCTTTCTACCGAGGGACAGAGTGAAAATAACACGGGAAAACAAAAGAAAAGGCACAGAGAGAAAAATGATCCAGCTGAGCAAATCCTCGATTGCACAGATGCTTCTGAATGTTAGAACTGAGATAAATACAGGAATGTTAACATTTCAACTGCAAGAGAAACACCACACACCTCTTTTCCCTCATCTTTGGGCTGAAGAATAAAATAAAAACAAACAGAATAAATAAAATGGGAAAAACATTCAAAGTCAGACTCAATTTTAGTCTGACAGATGTAAGGTCTAATCTACTCTCTGTCTAAGGTCACATTCACATAATCAGTGTTTGGCATTGACAACTGCATTTACTCGTCACAGCAGACACCAAGTTAAATAAACTGGAGTCCAATAGCGATAAATGCTCCTGATGACACAGCTCATACCACTATCTCTCAAGAGTTAGCAACGTTACACATGACAAATATTGTGTGTGAGTCTTAGTGGCTATCTTTTTGTGTAATGTGTATTAAGTGACGGACAATTTGCTTAGTGTGATTACATTCTGGTTGGTGAATGCAGTTGAGTCCAGAAAACTTCAGTATCTGAATATGCATACATTCCGGCTAGACTACCTTACAAATGTTTGGTAAGATTTTGCAAAGAAGGTTTTTGAAAGAAGTCTCTTGTGCTCTAATCTCTAATACATTAAAAACAGCAATATTGTGAAATGTATGGAAGCCCGTTTCCGCCACTGAAAAAAAAAAAAATTATTGCGGCTTTTTATCTCACAATTCTGACTTTTTTTCTCAGAATTGCGTGAT
>NW_015773845.1:0-843 GCF_001515625.1 Sinocyclocheilus rhinocerous
AGTGAATATGAACATGGGTTCGCTCGAACATCAACCATGATTCTTCATGATCTACCTGTGGTGAGTATGATTGCTGTGTGCATTTGAAAGTTTAATTATTATTATTATTGATTGTTTGACCAAGGAATATACATGGCACAAGTTGATTGGCCTGATTGTCTGATTCTGCATCCAATGGTCGTCCTTTCTTAACATTTAATTTTCATGTTGTTCATTGTAAGCTCGTCCTGTAACACTAGCAGTGTTCCTCTGAAACCCTCCACCTCCCCAGCACCACCTGTCTAGATCTGCTACTGGATTTATGTATGTCTATTCACAGCAGTAAATCTTACTTGCTCAAAGCAACATGTCTATGTATCTACCAGCTGTAACAAGTCTATACTTGCATGTGTAGCAGATCTAGTCAGCCAAGGATGAATAAATTAACATTATCACGTCCATTAACATGCTACAGCTGTTCCAAGAGTTGTCATGATTGAAATATGCTATGCTAATGTCTATTCATCTATTCAAGAAGTCATCCTTTTTTATTTCCTAACAGAAAAGTCTGACTGATTCTGTATTGGGACGTACTCGACACAGGCAACTGGAACCTCTTAAGTGACCACATCCCATCAGTGTTAGTAAATTACATTTATAGTAATGTCATTTTTATTTTATTAATTCAAAACATTGCAGAATATTTTTGTAAGTAATTTTTATATTATATATATTAGGGGTGGGTAAAAAATCGATTTACCTTTGAAAAATCGATTTACATTTCCTCTGATTTATGCAGCCAATTCACTTCTTTCTCTGTGATATTAAACGACGGAAAAGTGACTCTTCCAACAAAGCACTTGC
>NW_015773846.1:0-843 GCF_001515625.1 Sinocyclocheilus rhinocerous
TGGAACAATTATGCCTTACAGTTGTCATGCAATTGGCATACAGATTTGGAACAACTTCAGGGTGAGTAACATTTTTGGTTGACTATCCCTTTAAGGGTAACTTAAGGTACTAATATGCACCCTTTAGGGGTAGAAGGGGCACAAAGGGTGCTGCCCCAGTGACAAGCTACAATTTTTGTAATGGAAATCTTGGAATAGTTTAAGCAGTCGTTTATTTTGGTAATCGACCACTTATTTGGGCAATTAAGTAACCTTTTTTTTTTAAAATTAATATTTGGATGAATAAAGTATCAATAGTAAGTCTTTTATTTTATTTTATTTTTGAAATTGCAATGAACAACAATTCACATATTTAAAAAAAAATTGTTATTCACACATTTTAAATAATTTATACTTTCCGATAATTTATGAACTGTTTAATAAAATAATAATAATGATTTTATTATATAGTACAACTGTACAATTGCAATACTAATGTTTATGTCTTAATTTCTTAATATTCAAATGCTAATCCATTAAGCTTTTATTTTGAAAACCGCAGAGAGTCCTTCTCCTTTGTAGGCAACAGGTTAATAAATGCTTCTCAGTACAAATCTGGTTAAATGCTGCATAAATGCACATTATAAGTGTCCCAAACTCACAGCTCATGCATCAATGGAGTTCATAAGCAGCTTTTACTATGAACTGAGCTGCTCTGAGATCTACGCATATTGCAGCCTTTGTTATTTGATTATCACACTAAGCCATTTCATGATTCCACTTTTGTTTTGATATATCATGAAGACCTTGTACAAATTGTGTGTTTATGCAAGTCTGTGATTGTCATGTAAAAAACAAACAAAC
>NW_015773847.1:0-843 GCF_001515625.1 Sinocyclocheilus rhinocerous
AACAGAACAACCTCAGTCACAGTAATGGAGTGGTACATCTGACACATCAGTTGGAGGTGCTCATCAGAGAGAGTTTGCTTTATTTTCTTTAAGATATTTTCCACAGATATGGTTGCGAGTGGGGTGCCGCCTTTCTACTTTAGGTGATTCTGGCAACATGGGGTCCTTGCTCTTTATCAGGTCATGTCACATCAAGCTGTGAACAAGCAAACAAACAGTCATGTTTTTCTCACTCTTCCTCTTAATCTTGCTTTGTAAAGTCTGAAGTTTTTCTCTCCTTTATACTTACTCTTTTCTCACTTGTGGTCCATAAATTGAGTGTGTGATTCTCCAGAAAATCATAAAAGATCCCGTAAGAAGAGTTGCACAAAAATATGCCAGGAGCTTCATCTTCATCTTCATAATGAACCTTGTCATTCTAAATGGAAAATATATAAGCAAGAGTAAGCCCTATGAATAATTTAATGAGGAAATCATGAGGATTACTGCAAATGATTACTTTTTTTTCTGCTGATACGAGTATGAAACTGGCTAATTGCTGGTGTAGCTGGATGACAGTTTCACTCTCAGGCATATATGTTAATAAGGAAAGAGTTCAGTGGTGTCATTTAAGCGACAGAGAATTCTTTGAAAGAACACAAAAAACTTCAATAGAAACCTTTGTCTCCTGACTGACAGCGTGCACCGACACTTGCTTCCTAAATAGACAATTAAAGCTTGAGAGTTTATTTTATACAAGCTGTACACTGAAATCATTGCAACCATTGTATATATATACAGTATGTATATATCCAATGTAAATAGGGTTGCAAAGGGGTGGAACATTTCCGGAAACTTTCCAAA
>NW_015773848.1:0-842 GCF_001515625.1 Sinocyclocheilus rhinocerous
TTCAACATTGATAATAATAAGAAATGTTTCTTGAGCAGCAAATTATGTGACACTAAAGACTGGAGTAATTTTGCTGAAAATGCAGATAGTGTATGTAAATAAACAGCTCTGTCAGTAGCATAATTCTTTTTTAGTGAATTCCCCCCTCACTTCTCAACTTTGTAACGGTTAGCTACAGTTGCCGAAAATCTGTACCGATCTCCAATCCAGCCGGGATTGCAGTGGGAACACTTCCCGTTGATGCGGTTGCAGTAATGACCGTCTTTGCACGGCGGACACTGATCCTTACAGTTCTCTCCGAAGTAACCCTCTGCACACAGCTGATCACATTTTGTCCCATTCCAGCCGCTCTCACACGTTTCACAGTGACCCTCCGTCACCTTACAGGGCTGCTGGCCTTTACAGTGGCCACACCTGGATCAACAGAAACAAGAAAAGACCGGATGGTTCAGGTACAGTCAAAACCAGAATACAATAAAGATGGTTTTCTTACTCCAGTAGGAATATCTAAACATTCTTAAATCAAGGTACAAATAAAACTACCATAAGATATTAAGTCTTTTTTTTTTCAAATCAAAGTGAGTTTGTGTTTAAAACAAGAACAAATATCTGCCAACGAGGTCAAAAAATTTAACTTGATTCAAAAGGAAAACTATATTATTTTTCTTACCCCATTGGAAGTATTTTTTTTTAAACTCACTTAATTTTGATATATTATTCAGAAAATATCTTGATGTATTGATTGAAGAATTTTTAGACATTTGTATTGTCTCTACAATTAATCCAAAATGCCGCTTCAAGATGAATCTTTAATGAGCCGAAAAGAACGCATGTCACACCTC
>NW_015773849.1:0-843 GCF_001515625.1 Sinocyclocheilus rhinocerous
AATAAATCTACAATTAATCTGGAATTAATGTATTAAAAGCTAGCAAAACATATACAGTGCCTTTCTTATTAACAGTATATGCTAGTAGTTTATCATATTTAATAATTCTCACAATAAAACATTTTGTATAATATTCATATTATTTGTTGTCTTTTTAAAATTGTTTTATTTGTTATATTTATAATATCTAGTCAGGGGTTTTAACACCATATTTACCATTTCAGTTAATCAATTTAGTTGAAGTATTTTGAATACATTTAGGAGCATTTTAGAAAAAGAAACAGGGAAATGAATAAAAAATCACTATCAAACTGTTTAAATGATGAAAGATCTGTTCTGACTCTTGGATATGGAATATTTGCAAAACAGTCAGGCTTACATAATATGCAATATACAATACACATCAAAAATAACTAGAAATTAATGCAAATGCAGACCTATATTTCTATTTCTTTCTATTCTGTATGCGCGGCAACTAAGCAGCCGCCTTTGCATCTGTCCAGATTTCTGCTGCAGGTCAGTTGTGTATGACAGTATGTCACATGTCAATTCTAGCACGTTTATTTTCAAAATTCAACAAGCGTGCGTAATCAGAGCTGTAGGGGAAAACGAGTGTGTGTATCGCTTGTAAATATGCTTCTAAAGCACTACATGTGTCTCATGTTCCCAAAATACTCTTCATGTGTGGATTAATGTTTCATAAAATGCAAGAAACCGTGAACAGTCATTCCGTTTTATTTAACAGGATAAAACTTGATGTTGAACTTGAGAGCTTGATGTTGTGGAATCTGCACATAAAGACCAGTACAGAGTGACACATTTAAAATAATAATAATAATAATA
>NW_015773850.1:0-843 GCF_001515625.1 Sinocyclocheilus rhinocerous
AAGCAGCGCAGAAGCCGTTTGACCCGAGTACAGTAGTAAACATTGAGTAAGCGAGCGGGACTAATTAACCTGACCTCAGTGACACACACATGAGCTGCCTCTCATTGGACCGGCTCACTCCCCCCTCAGCCTCTGATTGGCTGACGTCCGTGACCTAGAGTACAGTACAGCATGCACAAGATATGAGGGCAGAGAGCCAGAGAAATGCATCCGTGCACATGTTCAAGGACACACGACTGTGTTTGAGGGCAGACGCAGCTGCTGGTTCTGAGCAATAACAGCAGCGATAATGAGTGAACGTCACGCCGCTCGCATTCCCTGGCAGGAGAACTCGTGATGAACACTGCCAGTTCTGTTAGCATTTGCGTTATTAGCTGCACCATCAAAGTAAAACATGCAATCTAAAACCAGCTGCTACCACAAAACATCCCAGAATTCATCAGACACACTGAGGACACTTCCTGATGTTTCCCACTGGAAAAATGATGTTGACGCACTTTAAAGAATGATCGCGGTCATTACGGCAAGTTGCAATATCTGAAATATACCCAAAGCTTTGATATTATGAATAAAGAAAACAAAGACGATCTTTAAAGATGCACTGCTTGCTTGCTTCTATATTGTGCAATTGAATAAAAATGACATCTTTCAGCAAAATCTGTGTTTAAAACCACGTCCGTGACTTGCGGTAAACCTACAACAATAATTGGCGAAAATGTTAACTTTTTACAAAGGTTTGGAGTTGGTTCGATTGTTGGTAAGAGGTTTTTGAAAGAAGTCTCTTCTGCTCACCAGGTCTTCATTTATTTGATAAAAATAACGTAAAACGGTAATCGTTTTTTT
>NW_015773851.1:0-843 GCF_001515625.1 Sinocyclocheilus rhinocerous
GTCATCATTTAATTGCCCTCATGTCAGTCTAAATGATTTTCTTGCCCTCATGTCAGTCTAAATGATTTTCTCTTCTGTGAAACACAAAGGAAGATATTTTGAAGAATGTTTCAGCTGTTCCATTGTCCAAACAATGAAAACCAACGGGGTCTAAAGTGTCAAGCTTCAGAAGACTAAGACTAAGAGTGTGTTATGAGCAAGATTTGATCAATTTTGACTTTGTGTTGACTTTACTCTCATTTAATGGGGTGGGGCGAATGAGAATAAAAGTCAATTTATTTTCTCAAATCATCATTCTGAAATCCAATAAGTCTTATTTTTGCCCTGTTTTAATACAAATGCTATACCATCAAGGGTTTGGGTTTAGCTTTGCAAAGATGTTTTGAATCACAAATTTCCCCTAATAACCCATTTGGGTCCGAGGGAGAAAATTAATGGGATTTCAGGGGGAATGGCGCATCAGTCCTCCCTCTGACCTTGTGTTACCTCTGTGAGCGAATATTTAAAATAACTCTCTAGCAGAGAGTACTTCTATCACATGGGAGACTTTAAAACATGCTTATTCACCTTTTTGACCTTGGACAAAAGAGAGAGTAGAAAATGGGCTGAAAATCACTTGCTTCAAGCCCATTTTTTCTGGATCTGGACTAAAGCATAGGCTATATCGGAAAGGGTGCAGGATGGCCTTTGTAATGTAAAGTTATACTAAAAAACCTTTGAATTTTGAAACCTAAATACCAGGGCTGGGTAAAAAAATATAGATATCTCAATTTTAATCTATTCTCATTTTTACGGAAGGATATTGATTCTTAAATCCCAAGAATCGATTAGTCTAGCCTGTTT
>NW_015773852.1:0-842 GCF_001515625.1 Sinocyclocheilus rhinocerous
GGGTGAATAATTAATGACAGAATTTTCATTTTTGGGTGAACTATTATTGGGTGTGCGTAATAAAACAAGAAATTAGTCAATCTGTTTTTTTCATGTAAAAAAAAAGTTAAATGTAATTGTACTAGTAAATGTAACATGGCCTTTAAATGTATTTTGAGATTAATCCAACTGTTTAAAACCACTGAAAGCAAATACAGACACTATATTTTTACCATTCTTTTTTTATATTAACTCTAATATGTTTCATATCTGTAAAATGTTTCAGATATTTCGTACTTTAGTTTACTAGCGTGTTTGAGATATAGTAAAGGTCTTAGAGAGTAACTAACCAAACGTACTAAAATAACACTATACATTTTTCTAGGTTTTGCAGTATTTTGTTTTTATTGCAACCATTGCTTTACAGGAAACGCAATTGAAACAATAATATCTGTTATGTGGTATTAAGGAGATCTGAGTCATTTTTAACATAATGAGTACCTGAGCCATAAATCCAGGTTTGGTATCTGTTAACAACCACGAACTACTGCAGTCCTACTCAGACTCCTTTTACTAAATACAAACACTCATATATGTTACAACCACATGCAAGCCCTTACATATATCAGAACAAACAAAACCACATACAATGTTCAGTGCTTGTTTCATTTCACATGCTTATCCTCCCTCTCTCTCACACAGACCTAGATCCAGATGTCCTTTGCTTTCAGCCAGTCTGTCTGCCAGCGGAGGCAAGAGAGCCGCCCTGGCATGAAGAGACAGACAGATGAAAGAGAACAAATGGAGACAGAGAGTAATGAAGCAAGGGATAAAGTGAAGGAGAAGAGAAAGGTATGAAGACA
>NW_015773853.1:0-840 GCF_001515625.1 Sinocyclocheilus rhinocerous
CTACCTACCTACCTATCTATCTATCTATCTATCTATCTATCTACACACACACACACATATTGAAAAATGTGGGTTTTTGTTAAAAAAATCAATACTTTTATTGAGCAAAGGATATGAGACTTTTAAAAGCACTAAAAATCTTATCTTCAATTTGTCCTATATTTTTAACAATGTAAATTAAAATGGTTAAAATGAACCTTTTGTTCAATTGGACAGCTTTTGTCTAAAATTCTAAAAGTACATCTATTTCACCTTACCTTAATTTACAGTATATCCATTGAAGCTATAGATGCACATCCAGAAATACAAGTCTTTATTCACTGGTGACCTGGTGGTCCTGCTTAAATCAGAATGACAAAGACAACAATAAGATTAAGAAATGATGGGTCTTTTGGGGACAGAAGCAATAGTTTTAACAACTCTTGAAGCAAATCCGGTTAGTCTGTGCTGGACTTTACTCTCGTCTATTTTAATGCAGGGCACCAAACACAGTAATCTCTGTCTCGTCTTAATGGAAGTTAAAACTCTTAGTGGGTCAAATATAGTACTGGACATATGTGACATCTGGCACTGAAGGTGCTGAGAGTTACTCTGCACAGCTAATCGCAGAACCTCTTACAAAATCTGTCATAATAAACACAGGCACTCACACGCCTTTATGAATGGATACAGATTCCTGGGAGCATCTTTTAAACAACAATATACAATTATTTAATGCATTGATGCAATGTGAAATGATGTAAATTAGGTCAATTTTGCCATTCTTTTCAAAGCCATGACCCCAAAATATAAAAATTCAATGCAAACTTTTAGAGCTGAGAGAAAGTAGCAATTTTTGAG
>NW_015773854.1:0-842 GCF_001515625.1 Sinocyclocheilus rhinocerous
TTCAGGAATCATTCTAATATGCTGATTTGCTGCTCAAGAAACATTCCATATTATTACTAATGTTGAAAACAGTTGTGCTGCTTAATATTTTTAAGGAAACATAATAGATTTTTTAAAGATTCTTTGATGAATAGAAAGTTCAAAAGAACACTAATTATTTAAAATATATTTTTGAAACAAAGACCTTACTGTCACACATGATTATTTTAATGCATCCTTGCTGAATAAAAGTATCTGTTTGATTAACAAAAAAGACCCCAAACTTTTTGAACGGTTGTGTCACTTTTCATGATCTAGTCAATTCCCAATGGATAAATCCTGCCCTCTCATTGAATATTCTGTTTCTCTCAGAAATGTCTTATTACAGAAGTAAAGTTGTGAATCTCATTTCATGTTGTCTTTAAGCACATCCATACTCAAACACGTAGTGTACGACGCAATTAATCAATTCAGCACCAGTAAATATCTAAAATATCATTCCATGGATATTGTTTCTGAAGCCTAAAATCAAATGTACTTCTTCCTGTTCAGGACGTTCTACCGATTCGAGGCTGTCTGGGACAGCTCCCTGCACAACTCTCTCCTGCTGAACCGTGTCACTCCCTACGGAGAGAAGATTTTCATGACCCTGTCAGCTTATCTTGAGGTCAGCCTCGACTCTTTTTAAATGACTGGTTCTTTAGAAAGAGGTTAAACAGTATATAGTATTGAAATATGTGCTAACCACTCCCCTGCAGCTTGATCACTGCATCCAGCCTGCCATCATTACCAAGGACATCTGCATGGTCTTCTACTCCAGAGATGCTAAGATCTCTCCTCCACGCTCCCTGAGGAACCTGTTC
>NW_015773855.1:0-843 GCF_001515625.1 Sinocyclocheilus rhinocerous
AAGGGAGATTGTCTTTGTTAAATATGACTGTGACTCAGACGCAAGTGAGCAACATCTGTAAATAATTCTTCAAATGCACAATTCAAAATATACTTCAGTTTGCATTTTGGATGACAAATATCATTAAATGTGCTGCTATAAAGCTGTTTGAGTCCAGCGGGCTGCTTTCGGTTCTCAATGGTGCCCTTCAGTCGATGTGAGTCAGAGTCATGCTTCTGTGCTAAAACAATGTTTGAGAAAATCTCTGCGCTCTCTGGCAGCGAGACAGACCGCTGAGACCTTTGATTTATGAGTCACTCAGCCAAGCTTGAAGCCAGGAATGAAAATACCCCAAACAGCAGACACACCACTAACCATCTGATAACGGGGTCCAGCCTGACGCAGATCTTCAGATGGTTTGCTCGGTCAGTTTGTGGAGGACGCAAATATAAGGAGACATTCAAGTGCAAACTATGAGGACAGACGGCTTTTTAACATCAACATCTGGTTAGGAGTGCCAATTA
Organism: Sinocyclocheilus rhinocerous; assembly: GCF_001515625.1. Classification (NCBI taxonomy): domain Eukaryota; kingdom Metazoa; phylum Chordata; class Actinopteri; order Cypriniformes; family Cyprinidae; genus Sinocyclocheilus; species Sinocyclocheilus rhinocerous. The sequence goes on from NW_015773855.1 coordinate 504, forward strand.
TTACTTGCCTTTTATGTTCCTGGTCAGTATGAGAATCAATCAATCAATAACAAACCAGGTGAACCACAACATACAAACTTTGATTTGAAGCCAAAAAAAAGAAAGAAAAGATAATATTGTAAATAAGAAAAAATGATTGTAAATTTAACTATAAAACACTGTAAAAATGCTACAGTAAAAACCTGTTAACTGGTTTACGGTAAGTTTCCTTACTATACAGTATATAGTGAAAAACTAGAAATAGATCTAATGAGACATTTAAAAAATAAAATACTGTTAAATGTACAGTTTGTGGAAGTGAGAAAGAACAAGTTATCTTATAATTTACAGTGAAAAAAAT
>NW_015773856.1:0-843 GCF_001515625.1 Sinocyclocheilus rhinocerous
GTTTATTTTATTTCAAGTAACAGAAATATTTTCTATAGGATTCAGTTAACTAAAGATGATAACTAATTAAATGATTCCTAATGTTTTGATGTTTTTGTCTCTCTCCTCCTCATCAGAACAGCTGCATGCTGGTTTAGGCTCAGTCTGGAGCGGATCTCTGTAGCATCAGGACTCTGGTTTGAGCCGGCGCTGCGTGTCCAGCTCCTCCAGCATCCACACAGAGCCCTCAGTCACGCTCCAGAGTGAAGCACAGCATTACAAAACACATGAAACGCCTGCTGTCCACTCGTCCTCACTGCAGGTGTCCAGCTGTCTCTGCGGCTCCTGTGTCCTGCACTCCTGCTCACCCTATGTTCACAATTACAGCCAGTTACCTACATTTATCCTGACAGGACAATCCAACTGTCCAATCAACACGGAGTCATTGAGATGAGTGTGCTGTGATTGGCCACCTGTGGAGCGTAACCAGGGATGCTGTTGAATGTCCTGTAAGCTGGGACGCTCGTCCGCTGCTGCTCTAAGACACCATCTAATCAACTGACGGCAGTCTGTTACATACAACACAGTACTTGAGCAACACAACATCAACTTCTGCTCGCTCCGGCCGTGATTTCTGTCTGTGAACAGCTGCATGTTTGCCATCTCTTGCCTGCAGACAGGTGACTCGGGAAGCGCAGTCTGCGAACCCTCCGTGCGCTTTTGAAAGGTAGAGAACCGCACAGGAGCTTGTAGAGCGTCACACCCAGCGACCAAGCAGTAGCTGGTCCGGCACGATAGCTGTGGGAGTGAAACCACTCCGGAGGGGCGTATGAAAGAGTGCCTGAGAGACCCGAGAAGAGCAAG
>NW_015773857.1:0-843 GCF_001515625.1 Sinocyclocheilus rhinocerous
GCAGGAAATACCCAATCACCATGTGCACCCGGGGAGCCTGCGTCAGTAATTATAACACAGAATTTACTTGCTGTAAATGTAACAACTTACAAAAACATACACGTTGTTAATAGTTCACCCTAAAAAAGAAAATTCGTTTTCATTTACTCCTCATCAAGCATCCAAATATAATTTTTAATATTATAGAGGAATTAAAATTACATTGCCCCAGTAAATCGCAAATCTCTTTTGAAAAGATTCACATTTAATTAGGAAAAATGTTAAAATGCAGGAAAGCAGGAAATACCCAATCACCACATGTGCCCTGGGAGCCTGCATTAATACAATAAGTTACTGCACAGAATGTTCTCGAATCAAATCTAAATACAACAACCTAATAACAAAAAGTAGTTCAACCAAAGTTTAAAGTTATCATTTACTCACCATCAAGCATCCAAACATAATATTTAATATTATAGAGAAATTAAATGTACATTTCTCCAATAAATCACAACAATCTTTTGTAGAGATTCTCATTTTAATAGGAAGAATCTCAAAAAGTGAGAAAATAGGAAATACCCAATCACCATGTGTGCCCTTGAATCCTGCGTCAGTATAGTATCAACTACTGCATCAAATTTACTCAAATCAAATTTAAATACATGGACCTAATCACAAAAATTAAAGGAATAGTTCACCCAAAAATTTAAATGTATTATTTTACTCACCAAAAAGCATCCCAATATAATATTTAATATTATAGAAGAATTAAATGTACAATAACTTTTCGTAGAGATTTCCATTTTATTAATAAGAAAGAATCTCAAAAAATGTGAATGCAGGAAATACCCAATCACCATGTGC
>NW_015773858.1:0-843 GCF_001515625.1 Sinocyclocheilus rhinocerous
ATTTAGATTAGGTGTAACTATTATAGTCTGCAAACAAATATTAACCAGGGGTTTTTGTTGGCATTTTGGAAACAGAGGTGGGATTACTTACTGGGATTGCTGTTAGCTCAGAGTATTGAAACACTGTTATTGTGTACTTTTAATTTCTAACGCTTATCCACATTAGCATAATTATTTTATTTAAACCTCTTTATATTGGAGAATGCATTTCTAATTCTGTTCATGCAGAAACTTATTAATGTGTACAGAATTCTCAAAGGGCCACACAAAGAGATTTGTTTACTCACCCTCATGTCGTTCAAAACCTGTATGACTGTATTTCTTTTTCAGTGAAACACAGAAGGAGATATTTTGTAGAATGTACAAGCTGCGCTTTTCCATACACTGAAAGTCAATGGTAATCCCCCAAAAATGAAATGGGAATTCTCCCAAAAATGAAAAGCACTATTATAACATTAAAAGTCTTTTAAAGCCATATGATAGCATTAACCTCCTGGTGCTCCTTATTTGGGAGTCACATTTGTCTTCACGGTAAAAAAGGGACCGGACACCTAAAATTGTACTTTTTTTCCCCCCCAGTAAAATCAATGTAGCAGATTTTTGTTCAATAATATTTTTTATTTTGTATTTTGAGATCATTTCATGGTACTAATTAATATTTATGCAATAATTATTATCAATTTCTTCCCATTGAAAATAATAAAATAAATAAAAAACATTTTTATATCACTTTTCAATTATTGCAGTATTTCATGTTAAAATAGAGTCAATGCCTTTAAAATAAAAAATTTTTAAGCCAAATTAGTGCCATCTGGTGGGAGTAAAATAAGAAAAACATCTGCA
>NW_015773859.1:0-843 GCF_001515625.1 Sinocyclocheilus rhinocerous
ACTTGCTTTTCCGTTCTGTCGTTTTTAATTTGGAGTGTCGCAGTGTAGCAAACGGCATATTTCTTCAGTGAATAAAGGAGCTCTTTCACATATGTGAGTGTTTTAAATCCTTCCACCCTCGTTTGGTTCTTGGCTGCATTTTACTGCGTACAGAGAAACCACAGGATGTTTTGAGCTGTAATATACAGACTAAATGTTTATCAGTTCTCTCAAGAACATGTGATGGGTGTGTCCTGTGCAACCGGCTGCCATGACGATTGTGTTCTGAGTGGTTGCCGGGGCGTTGCTATGTGCTTCCTGAATCTTGGTGATCTTCTGATCTGTAGATGTGGCTTTGTTTTCTCCTGGTAAGAGTCTGTGGGATATTTCACTTGTTTTATCATCCAGCAGATGAAATTTGTGTCTCACTTCTATTTGGCTTTCTGTGATCCTTGTGACAGTTAAGTGCACTTAATTTTATTGACTGTGCACTTGTAGTACACTTCAAAAGTGCACTTTGTAATAGTGTCAGATTTTTACTTTAAAGTGCATTTTAAATAATTTGTTATAATATTCTATTGTCGTGCCTTAAATAAGTGCAGGTTACACTTTATTTTAAGGTGTCCTTGTTACACTGCAATTACACATTTAAGCACTGAGTAATATTTATTAACTACAGGTACTTACTATATGGTTAGGGTTAGGATGGTTTAGGCTTGTAATCATGCCAAATATATTACATAGTTATTACAATAGTAAGTACATATAACATGTGTAACAAGAAGTACAACAAGTGTCACCGAAGTACACTTATTTAGTTGTGTTGACTAGCATACTAAAGCACATGTACCTGTAAAAAGGGTA
>NW_015773860.1:0-832 GCF_001515625.1 Sinocyclocheilus rhinocerous
ATGATCCTTCAGAAATCATTCTAATATGCTGATTTGGTGCTTAACTGCTATCAATTATTATTGGTAATCAATTATTAATAATGGCTCTTACTATTATCAATGTTGAAAACAGTTTTTGCTGCTTAACACTTTTGTGGAAACTGTGTTTTTCAGGATTCTTTGAATAATAGAATGTGCAAAATAACGGCATTTATTTGAAATATAAATATTTTGTAACATTATAAGTGTCTGTCACTTTTGATCAATTTAATGCATCATTTATGGTGAATAAAATATTAATTTCAATTTTTTTTAAATCCTACTTACCCCTAATGTTTGAAGTAGTTTATCATGGTTTCCTCAAAAATATTAAGCAGCACAAATGTTTTCATCTGTCCTAAGAAAAATAAATGTCTCTTGAGCACCAAATCAGCATATCAAAATGATTTTTGGAGGATCATGTAACACATAGTTATTCCAAACTTTTAACTGGCAGTATAGATGACAAAATAACAGTTTTATCATTTATTAACTACATATATCAACTACTTCTAAATGCCCAGTATATAACCATGAAGAAAAATGTTTATGAAAAAATGTGAAATAGTTCTATAGACAGCTCCAGTGGGGATGTCACCCTAGCCTGTGTGTCTCGATTTGAGACTTTAAAAATCGGTCCCTCTTGTTCTGTACAACTAGTTGCTGAATAGAGGAATAAGAAATGCTTATTAGAAATGATGACTCCTTTTCCTCTGTCAAGCATGTTATTATCCAGCAACTGGACTGTGCATTAATAGAGGTTAAAGAATCTATCTCTCTCTCTCTCACACACACACACACACACACACACACA
>NW_015773861.1:0-843 GCF_001515625.1 Sinocyclocheilus rhinocerous
CTCCAAGCCAATTACCACATCCACCAGACAGCCTCAGACTGCCTGCTTTCCTTCCAATAAGAGCACGGTTGCAAAGAGCTGGGGCCTGAGGTGGTTGCCATGGCAACTCAGGGGCTGCTTGCATGGCGGATGATGCTGGGGTGATGGATTACAGTAATGGGATGGGGTGTGCAGGGAGGGAGGGGTGAGTGGAGAGAACTCATGCATAAATATATTGGAAATGTATGAATACATCTGAAATGCATAGACTTAAAGGACACAGAGGAGGAGAGTGGATGGAAGATGTTTGAATTTGGCCCGTTCCACAACTTTGCACTGCCACATGTCTGAAAATAACAGATATGTAGCTTTTTAAAGGTACATTATCTCAAAGAGTTTCTTTTGAAACCATTTCATAAAGGTATGTGATACTGGACTTAAACCAACTTGTGTGATGGTAAGATTTAACTGTTTAAAGCATCTATTTAAATAATATGTAATAATATACTTTATATGAAACTCACACATTTCTTCAGACGGCTTTACTGAATGATGAACTGTTAATGTTTCAGCATGACTGTCAGATGTATGATCAATTTTATTCTCTTTCATCGTAACCTAATTATTTTTAGATTTACTTTAGTAGCGTTATATCATAAAATCAATAGGTTAAGATAATTTAAGTACAAATATATATAGGATGAGGAAAATATGGATACAAATCTTAATACAAAATATACAATTCTACAGCTGTTCTTATTTTTCTTGCTTTTTATATATTCTGTAGGAATCTGAGGCCCAGAGACCTGCTGAGTTCTAATGGCACATGAATTCTGTCACTATTCTGCCATCTAGTGTTAGTTA
>NW_015773862.1:0-843 GCF_001515625.1 Sinocyclocheilus rhinocerous
ATCATTAGCAATAGAATGTTTTTATTAATGGATAATATAAATTTTGAGTAAACATTTGGTAAAAGAAGTATTTGTATACATTTTTATTTGTATACAAATTTATACACAGCTCATTTGTTATCAGTAAATTGTATTATATTTCTACATTACATCAGATGCCTTCCACCTTGATCTCAAGATGTCGGCATTAGCCACTGAAATACCCATATCTGCATAAATGCACACATATTTTAAAATATTTTAACACATGACTGTAAAACTATAAAAATATACACTACCGTTCAAAAGTGGAATCACTAAGATTTTTTTTTTTTTGAAAGAAATTAAAACCTTTGTTCAGTAAGGGTGTAATAAATTAATCAAAAGTGACAGTAAAGACATTAATGTTTCAAAATATTTCAATTTCAAATAAATGCTGTTCTTCTTTCTTTTCTGGCTGTTGAAAACGTAGCTGTGCCATCACAGGAATATATTATGTTTTAAAATATATTAAAATAGAATTAATTTGTACATTTAAATTTAATTTGTAATACTTTTAACTTTAATTCTTTTAACAATATTATTATTAATTTTTATTATATTTTTGATCACATAAATGCAGCCTTGGTGAGCATAAGGGACTTCTCACCAACCCCAAACCTTTGAATGGTAGTGTAGATGTTCATTTTGATCATCAAAAATGTTTGAATTTTAACATTAGTTCCAAATGAGCCATTAAAAAGTATTTTCACTAAAAAGTAAAAGAAAAATAAGGAAAGTGGCCTACGTGGGTTTGGAGGCCTCAGCCTGGTCCGTCTGTAGCTTCTCTCCACCTTCCACCTCCATTGTGCAGTACACAATGCG
>NW_015773863.1:0-843 GCF_001515625.1 Sinocyclocheilus rhinocerous
ACCCATTTCAACCACTAGCTGTCAATATTACATACTGCACCTTTAGAGGCTGCATTTAAAGACCAAATGCATCACAGCAGTGTGACAGGCTTTTTGGAGGCTCCTTCAAATGCAGCCTCGAAATGCATCTTTCAATTCCCAGGTCATGAAAGATACAACAAATGGATCCCTTGCGGCACAGACTAACCATTTAACAATGTTTGGTTCGACCTTCGAAGGATGCAGCCCCTGAATTGGGACCCAGCTATTGTAGTTGTTCCTTATATGTAATGCATGCTTCTATTTTTCATTCTCTTTTGCCAGATATTGACGCTCGGCCGTGGGATTTCCAGGCGGAGGAGTGTGCACTACGCGAGAGCATCGAGAAATTCAACACGCACCGTTACGATAAGAATCAGAACAGTGATTTTACACCAGTAGACAACTGCCTCCAAAGTGTTTTAGGCCAGCGTGTCGACCTGCCCGAAGACTTTCATTACAGCTATGAGATGTGGCTTGAAAGAGAGGTTTTCTCCCAACCTATTCAGTGGGAAGGTCTGCTACAGGCCTAGTGATCCTGCTGTGATTATTACGGGACTTTTTGTTTCTTATTAAACCGACACATTTACTGTGGGATCACGCAAATACTCAAAGCACTGAGGGTCTGCCGTTCCTGTTCTGCAATGAATTCTTGTAAATAGAGATATATGTGAATATAGAATGGTGGTCTTCCTTATTCTGTGTAAAAGCATTTGATGCTTTGGGTAAAAACACAAATATATATGTGTATGGAATGAAAGAATGATATCTAACTGAAGCACACTTTATGTATAATAACTGCACAATACAGTATTCTAACATATA
>NW_015773864.1:0-836 GCF_001515625.1 Sinocyclocheilus rhinocerous
AATAATAATAATAATAATAATAATAATAATAATAATAATAATCTTGTTCTTATTATCGATGTTATTATTATATTTTTATATATATATTAATATTAACAACATTTCCTGATGTTTGACTTCTGTCAGAAGTCATTTACCTGCATGCAAACCATGTCAAATGTCACTGGCTTTAACACTTATACTCATACATATATGAACATATCGTAAGTTACATAAACCCACATACATTCTGGGTGGAATGAATCAAATAACTCTTGACTGGAAGCTTCTAGAGAGAAAATATTCAGCTCACACACATACACACAACATCGAAACAAATGTGATGAAAAATGTGGGAATTAACTTTCAGCACCTAGGAGCGTGTTGTCATGCACCTGTCAGGATGCGGTGGGCTGGGATCAGGTGAGTGAGGTGAGACTAAGGTGAGATCTGAAGGCCGCTGGGCAGCAGGAAAGACCATTAGCACTAAGCAGCGTGTAAGCCGCTAAACTTTAACATGTTAGATAATACACAGCCCAAGAGGATCCTCAGCTCAGAATAGTGCTGAGAGAACGGGACGACACAAACACTGCTCTACAGTGTAACACATGCACAACGTGCTGCTGGAAAGTCATGGTATCACTATGCCACAGTTTGTATGGTATACGTATATGTTATTTTTTCTCTGTTTTAAATAAGATGAAATAATTAAAAGAACTAAAAAATAAAATGATTTACAAATAAAAAACAAAAGTTGTTGAGCTTTATCTATAGTCACCATTTTTTGACAATTAAATATTTTGATGATCATATAAATCTAACAGCTTATTCAGGAATGCCATTATAAACAAACCTAC
>NW_015773865.1:0-843 GCF_001515625.1 Sinocyclocheilus rhinocerous
CTCCACTTCCTGTTCCTGTGATGATGAGCCATATAACATAGGAGTAGGTAGGAACACCAACAGGAAATTGATGCTGTATATACAGATTTCCAGACTTTCCATTAGCCCAAAGGACTGAGTTGTGGAGTTTGTAGATTGTTTGTAGATGACTGCGTGGTTCAAAAGTCATTACTATTTATTTGCACAGCCCTTTTTTCTCTCCAGAACAATTTTTTCTATTGTTTTTCCTTGAATTAAGTTCATTTAAATTGAACTGACCAGATACTAAATAACTATTAGATTACAAACTACATGTAAAAGTGGTCCAAATCCGGTGCAGCCGACTTTGTGAAGGACCGTGGCAAAAGGTTTGGAATCGACATTTATGCAGTCTTAAATTAGGCCTATAGTTCTTTTTCTAGCTAACTGTTATACCTCTCATTTATTAATAATGGTTTCGGAGCAAAGTAAAGTTATAAACTCACCAGCAAACGTTGACAGAAATGTGTGCGCTACATCCATGCAGACAGAGCCTGCATTGCTCAGTTAGGCCTAACAGCCAGCTCAGCTCCTCTCAACATGTGTTCCGAATGGCAGGGTCCCTACGCAGTGTTCACTGTTCCTAAGCACAAAATATCTGTTGAAAGCTTCGCTGACAATTAGCTCATTTGGAACTACCTGGAACATCACCAAAGAAAGGCAATGACGGAGTCACACAGATATAACATAAAAATAAATATTGTAATTTGTTTTAATTTAAAATTGAAATAGGCTACATATAAAATTGTCACAGACGTAGTGCAGAGATAGGCACTCAAGGAAGATGCAAAAATCCAAGGTCCTTTATTTAAATTCACCAACATA
>NW_015773866.1:0-843 GCF_001515625.1 Sinocyclocheilus rhinocerous
CATTTCCACAGCTCTCTCCGCCACATGGACACGCTCCTTCAATGCTCCCATCAGGCCTTGGGCTTCTGCATTCTCCTGTTCTGCCATCTTGAGAGCACTGCTTAGTTGTTGCTGAACACCCAGCAGCTGCTCTCGCTCAAAACGTGAGTCCTCGTTCAGCTCAGAGTAGCGTCTTTCCAGTTCCACGTATCGGCCGCTTTTGGCATCTTCATCATCCTTGGCGTAGGCCACCCGATGCTCGTCAAGCAGGCCACGGAAGTAGTCCAGCTGTCTTCCGTACAGTTCCAGACGCTCCCCTTGTTGACAGAGGGAGTCAACCAGAATGGCACGCTCCTCGCCCAGGCGTTCATTCTCTGTGGTCAGCTCTTGTGTGATTTGCTGCAGGTCAGCAAGCTCCTGCAGAGTGGCCTGGAGTTCTTCTGCGGTGCTGTGCTGGTTCTCCTCCATTTGATGGATGCGCTCAGTCAGGCAGGCCATGGAAACTTCACTGGTGTTCCCGCTGCTGCCCCTGCGGGAATGTTCCCGGCTCGGTGGCCCTCCTTCTGATTCAGAAGAAGATCCACAACCTGAAGGCGCATCCAGAGCATCATCGCTGGAGGTGATCGGCTGGTAGGCCTCACTACACTCACTGTCCACTGCATCAGGAGGGCCTACACGTCTTGTTACTGACAGCAGGTCCTCGGTAGAGCCTTGGGCAGAGCCTTCTGCAGAAGATGCACACATACCACCCCCCCTGTTTTCACGGTGACCTCCACTGCAGCCAGCAGCTACAGGCTCAGGACTAAGGGACGGGCAGCACAGACCTTTGTCAGGGCTGTCTAGACGATGCTCCAGAGAGAAGCC
>NW_015773867.1:0-843 GCF_001515625.1 Sinocyclocheilus rhinocerous
ACATTCTGGAGAATCTCTAGGCATCTTAATAATAGGCTGGTTCTTTGAGGAGCTGTTTCTAAAGTCTCTAAAGACTGGTTAGGGAAAGGCTTTAACGCACCTGAAAAAGTTCCTTGAGTATGCAATAAAATATGTGATGCACCTTGAGAATCTTCAGTGGGTTCCAGCAGGGTGGCAGTATGAGGAACCCAAAATGAGAATCTTTTCATTTTAGACTGAATCTGGGTGATTGAAATAGGTTGAGGGTAACTTATTTCAACATCAGTCTTACAGTACAATGCAAAGCCAGGTACTTCAGGAAAAAGGGATAAATGCTGAATAAATGTATTCAGTTACATGTTCTATGGTAAAACAATTTTATGTCCCCTCTCTTTCTTCTTCCCAACATGGCTGATGGTAAAACCTTTCAGAGTCATCCCTCCTAACGCTTCAAACCTCTCGCCCTAATAGCAATCTTGCATGTGGTTGTAATCCATTCTTTCACCGCTGCATTGAAAACTTTATGAGGAGGTTTGAGTGTGAGCAGAGCTTGACCTGCATTTTACCACAGATTCCTCCACCTGTCTCTCTCACTTCTTCTGTCTGGCTGAAAAATCTCATGTATCCAGCATTCAATACATAATCTCTTAAAGGAACAGGCACTCACAAATTATATCATCTATTAGATTATCCTCATGTCATTTCAAACACATATATTCGAATTTTGTTCTATAGAACAATCTTCAGATTTAATCTTTATGCATCATTTTCCCATACAATTATAATTAAAGGGATATTTCACACCAAAAATTAAAATTCTCCAAACCTGTATGAGTTTCTTTCTACTGCTGAACACAAAAGAAG
>NW_015773868.1:0-843 GCF_001515625.1 Sinocyclocheilus rhinocerous
CATTTCCACAGCTCTCTCCGCCACATGGACACGCTCCTTCAATGCCGCCATCAGGCCTTGGGCTTCTGCATTCTCCTGTTCTGCCATCTTGAGTGCACTGCTTAGCTGTTGCTGAATGCCCAGCAGCTGCTCCCGCTCAAAATGCGAGCCCTCGTTCAGCTCGGCATAGCGCCTTTCCAGCTCCACGTATCGGCTGCTTTTGGCATCTTCATCATCCTTGGCGTAGGCCACCCGATGCTCATCAAGCAGGCCTCGGAAGTAGTCCAGCTGTCTTCCGTACAGTTCCAGACGCTCCTCTTGTTGACAGAGGGAGTCAACCAGAATGGCACGCTCCTCACCAAGGCGTTCATTCTCTGTGGTCAGCTCTTGCGTGATCTGCTGCAGGTCAGCAAGCTCCTGCAGAGTGGCCTGGAGTTCTTCTGCTGTGCTGTGCTGGTTTTCCTCCATTTGATGGATGCGCTCAGTCAGGCAGGCCACGGAAACCTCACTGGTGTTCCCGCTGCTGCCCCTGCGGGAATGTTCCCGGCTCGGTGGCCCTCCTTCTGATTCAGAAGAGGATCCACATCCAGAGGGCGCGTCCAGAGCATCATCGCTGGAGGTGATCGGCTGGTAGGCCTCACTGCACTCACTGTCCAGTGCATCAGGAGAGCCTACACGTCTCGTTTCTGAAAGCAGGTCCTCGGTAGAGCCTTGGGCAGAGCCTTCTGCAGAAGATGCACGCATACCACCCCCACTGTTTTCGCTGTGACCTCCACTGCCTCCACCAGATACAGGCTCAGGACTAAAGGACGGGCAGCGCAGACCTTTGTCAGGGCTGTCTAGACGATGCTCCAGAGAGAAGCC
>NW_015773869.1:0-843 GCF_001515625.1 Sinocyclocheilus rhinocerous
CAGAATCAAGCACGGTGACCAGGGACTGCATATCCTCATAGATCACATAGTTGCTGGAAACACCACTGCTGGATGACGAACCAGATGCCTACACGATGAACAGAAGGAAAAACAGTATTCAGCTTTTTCCTAACAAAGAGTGCAGGGAATGTTTGTTGCATAAAGAGAATGCGGTGTCAAAACAGAAATCTTACTTGGTTTGGTTTTTCTGAGGCATAACAGTCATACACCATCTGACTGCAGGTCACCATATTGTCATCATATTCAGGTTCCACTTTAACCATCCCGCTGTGCATAAAAAAAAATGGATTAAATAACTTCTCACAAAACCCTACATTACTAAGCACTTGCTGCCAACAAAAGTTCCACCAAACATGGCATTTCACAGCAGCCATTTACGGTCCAAATGGCACCACTTGAACCATTTGCCTTGTCAAATAATGGGCAGGTTCACTGAATCAGAAATGAAAAAGAACTGTTTTTGAAGGTATGTGCTGATCTTCACTGTTAAGGTGCTGCATTTTGCAGCTAGTATAGATGCAATGCAATGCATATGAAATGGAATCATTACACTTTAAGTCTTTTAAAGTCTTTTTTTTTTTTTAATTAAGGATCTGTGGGAATAGTGCTAAATTTTAATTATGTGTTTAAAATTGCAGCTGTCGTGGCTTCTGCCGACCCTGTGAAAAATCCCTCCCAATGTCTTGGAGTTTTAATGCCAGAAGATGGATTTTATTATCAGAAAGATAATATTTCACATGCCCTTTTATACAGGTTTACAAGGCAAAGTCAATACACTGCATATATGCCACTATTGTTTATCCACTTTTTGCCCCAACCTAT
>NW_015773870.1:0-843 GCF_001515625.1 Sinocyclocheilus rhinocerous
CAAGTAACACATTGAATTAAACATGACATTTTGAAGTAGAAAGCCCGAAATAGCATTTTTTTGTGAAATGTACTCCAACAATCTTTTTTTATTTACAACTTCAAAACAGAAAATATAATTAAATTATAGCAGGTGCTATGCTGTGCCAAATGTGAATATTCACAATAATTTTCGTCGAGCTAAATTTTTTAAAATCTGATTTAAAAAAGAGTGATAAATAAATCAAAAAGTCTCTGTTATTTTTACATTTTATTTTAATATAAAAATAACACTTTTAATTAATAGTTTATTAAATAAATTGTATATTTGGGCAATAATATTAAATATTAGTAGACAAAATTAGTACATAATTAGCACATAATATAAATGAACATTTGTTATTCAATTCAACATCAATTTCTGAATATTACTAAGAATCATTATATAGCTGCCTAAAAATAAAGAAAAATAAAAAAATGTACAGTGTGGTGATGTCCATTAGTTACATTTTTACCCTATTCACCTGAGGTGCTAACATTATTTCTTGTTTTTCAGTTGAAACAAACATATCAAGCTGCAACATCACATCAAATGTGACAGAATCACGCATAAGATGCACGAAAAGGCGATCTGAGGTCGTTCTACGCCTTTCGTCAGGCAGAAAGGAAGTGATTCAGTCATGTTTGGCCGCAGGGCCATCTGGAAGTGAAGCTTGTGCATGGCAGGGTGCGATAATTAATGAATACAGCGGTCTGTAAGTCATCTTCCTCGTCTCGCACTAGATGCCTGATAGACCACAACAAAGACGCTCCGGGACAAACGTGTTCCAGAAACATGTAAAGAACAGCACTCTTTACATACATA
>NW_015773871.1:0-843 GCF_001515625.1 Sinocyclocheilus rhinocerous
ATTTAATCGAAACACACAGTAAATAGTAAAGAAATATAAAATAAAACTATTAACCTGACAACGCCATGCTGTTTCTATGGTTACTACCGCCCTGTTTCGTGTAGCTGCGCAGAGAACAGCCGAACTGGTGACAGGACGGTGAATCAGAAGGATGGGAACCGAGCAGACACACAGCGCCTCATAACTGGATACCTCTTTGAACGTAAACACCTTATTTATAAGCTTTTATCGATAAGTTACGAACCCCAAAGGTTAATTCATGTACTTTCTCCGACATACATTAGTTTCTCACGATCTGGTCAGGACTTGCAATGGACTTTAACGCGCGCGGACCGAAAGGGACGTGAACAATCAACAGAAGATAATCGACATTTCATCGACATTGTTATGAGGGACCGACTGGCTGATTTGAATGGGGCAAGTGATTAATAATAAACCAATTAGACTAATTAATAATATATTCAATAATATATTGATATCAATGTTTGTACTTACAAAAATACAACATTTTTGGGAGTAACGTTCTCTATTGTTTATGTCTACTTTCCGTACTCACATCAGTGTAACTAGTGGTCGTTCTCCATGCTTGAGGCATGTGTAACTTTGAGGCTTGTTTTAGGGCAGGCAAAGTGCCAGTGAAGATGGGGGTGTCACTGTGTCGGTGGAGAAAGATGGCTTCATGCAGGACTTTTTCAGAAAGGTGCAGTCATTCACCTGTATGACAGATGCTCCTCTTCTGTACACTATATATCGGTGATGGACCGTCCTTTGGGATGCATTGAGATGCTTTAAAATTATGGCCGAATAATCTTATTATGAAAATCTGATAATTATTTTCATGTT
>NW_015773872.1:0-843 GCF_001515625.1 Sinocyclocheilus rhinocerous
CACTGTCACAGCATTCTGATCAATACGCTCTCATGCTAATGTCAGCGTGAGGAGACAATCCTCGCTACGAGTAGCAGGTGGATAGCAAAAGCCTGACTGGAATTAAAATGACTTTTGTGCTGTTGTCTGTTACCTTTGCAGGTCAAACTCAATACGGAGCCCTTCTAAAGAGGCAGTCAGACATCCTGCTGTCCACTTTAATGCATCTGATAGCCTCCTGGCTTCTGCAGGAAAAGGGCACCTGTTCGCCAGTATTGCCATTCTTCCAACGGCCCTCGCCGCTGCTGAAAAGTTCAATGAGCCTTTTACCTACAATAATGAAAGGTTTGGGAGATACCGAAACACACACTTAGTGAAGAATGAACAGGTTCCACATGTATTGTAGATCAATGAAACTGAAGTTCTGCTTGTACAGAAGGCGATCTAGTTTTATTTTCAATTCTGTGTGTTTAAAAAGGGATAAATTGGTAGCTTCTCCACTCTAATTGTCTCATTACAAATGCTCTTATATACGGTAAATTCAGTCCTCTTGATAAGAAAAAGGCCTTTTGACTCTGGTTAGCCTTTAATAAAGTGTAAGCTTTTGACTGACACCTAAAGCTAATCGTGTAGACCTTGAGTAAACCAACATACACGATAAATGGACAAAAAGTTTCCAAAGAGTGAAGATAATCACAAAATGAGGGTTGTCAATTGAACAAAGATCTTAAAGGGGCCCTATTATGGTCTTTTACAAAGTCTTGATTTTCTTTTGGGGGTGTACTATAACAAGCTCTCATGCTTGGTGGTTCGAAAAACGATGAAGGTCTACCTTCCGAAAAACAAAATGTGTTGTGATTGGTT
>NW_015773873.1:0-843 GCF_001515625.1 Sinocyclocheilus rhinocerous
TAAAAAAAGTATCTTTACTGGATGCCATCGGAAGATCCAAAACCTGTCATTCCACACCAATTTGATTTCAGTGTCATTCCACGCCTGATGGTTTAAATGTGTGTACAATGAAAACGCTATTTAACCCAAAGACATCTACGAACGTATCAAACCGATACATAAACAAGTCAACAGTAACTCACCTCGAACAGAACTCCAGACAGTTTGCAGAGCTCTGCTCCCATGATCCATCCCTTAACCGCATCTACAGCCCAGAGAGGCAGTGTGAAGAGCAGCAGACTGTCTGCTAAGCTCAGAAGAAGGATGAAGATGTCCATCACACTCAGGTTCAGCCTCTTAAGCAACAGTATTGCCAGCACCAGTCCGTTTCCCAGCAGCCCCCACAAGAACCCCACAGAGTAAAACAGGGGCATGAAGACCGCCAAAGCGCCAGAGACTGTGCTGGACGGACAGACCACCTCCTTGTACTCATAATCATCATAGTCGAAGGTGTTGTTATTCTCAAACAGTCCGTGTAGGTCCACCTGCATGTTTGATTAAAATAAAAACAGACTTAACCAAGGTTCAATGAGACACTGTAGATTAATATCTGACTGCAGCTACTCGTTAATTGAGTTGTCAGCTGCGGCAAGTGTTTTTTATGTGCAAACAGTCACATGCTGGGTTTCACATGATGTTGCAACAATAGCTAAAAGGAAAGTAAAACTGTGGGTGGAACAGCTGACTGCTGTAGAGCAAACTGAGGGGGTCAATACCCGCGCGCACATTCAAAAACAAGCTAAAATCTCCTGCTTTGACATTGAACAACTGCTCAGTCGAACTGCTAACGCACACATATACATA
>NW_015773874.1:0-843 GCF_001515625.1 Sinocyclocheilus rhinocerous
GTAAAAAAACACAACTCCCTTTAATAAGCCTTGTGGTTTTTGGTATCATGTCAACACAAACGGTTTAGTCGTTAGTGTTAGTAGTTTGTTTAAATCACACTTATCATTTAAACTAAATACAGACCATGTCTGTTGGTGCCAGAAACCTTGACTGGGCAAAAGTGGAGTTAAAGGGAATAAAATAAAATTCTACTAAACTGCTGGATATAAAGTTTAAAAAGCATTTATAAACTGTATTCTACTGAGACTGTGGTAGTAAGCGTTTATAGTTGTGTTAAACAGCCCAATACCAGGCAGGTGGCATTTAAGAGCTCTATAAAAGAGAACAGCTATACTGGGCCTTTACATGTACAGCACCAACTGGCCTTAACTGCTGTTTGAAACTGTGTCATAGATGGGGAGCAATCAAACATACACCAGAGGAGCCATGGCTACATCACTGGCAGAGTTTATGAATGTAACAAAACACATTACACTGAATTTATAATATTTTAACCAGTCGGTATTAGTTCCATAAACTGAAGGGCTTAAAAAGCATTTGAAAAAGACCTACGCAGACTGGACTAATTTTATATACGAAGGTAGGGTAATGATAATAATATTCATCAGAGCTTTTCTTTCAATCACGTTCGATTTGGCCATGGCAGTAATCTTCCAGGCTTTAAACGGACTGTGCGTTCCCCTGTCGTTAAAGATTACGGTGTCTTTTATCTTCTATAAAGTGGCATGAAAAAGTAAAGAGTGGTAAAAAGCGATCCCATGTGTAAAGTCCTTTGAATCTTCTCTCTGCAGCCCACAGAACCCTCACTGAACATTGAGCATATGTGGATGTTGATCAATGAG
>NW_015773875.1:0-843 GCF_001515625.1 Sinocyclocheilus rhinocerous
CCCGTGTTGTGAATAAACTTACCGACTTTCAGGAGTTGAGAGACGCGTGTCATTGTCGCCGGTGTGTGATGTTTCTTTAGTCTCATCTGTGTAATTCACATGCAGATGCGTGCAGCGCGCGAGTCCTTCACACACATCAGCATCTCTCTCCCTCTTGTGGCAAATGTGAAAGTCTGATCACTGACGTCTTCAGTCCTCGAGATCCTCGCATACCTCCCACCTGTTCGCTGTGCAGGTGTCACGCGTCTTTCACTAAATTACAGTGTCGCGCAAATCCAAGAGCCTCTGCAATACGGCAAATTAATCCTTCAGTTAAAAGCTCCGTTTGTAAGTAGTTTGCTCGTTCTCTGCCGTCTGACCTTAAAAATATGGTTTTGAAACAGCAAGATGGCAAATCTCCACTACCTTTTTATTAGTCCTCTGCTGGGAACCTAAACAATGCTGAGACCGTGGACTGTCTAATGGCCAGAGGGAATGAAGATGTTCTTCCTGGTAATGAAGAATTGATCTGTGAATATCACCACCACACCATTCTTTCATTATGTCATTTACACTATTAGAGAGCAGCCAACTGCTGTTTCTGGAGCCACATCAACTCCCTGGTGTTAGAGACAAATTCTATTGATACATTTTCATTGAGATGTTTGAATTGTTGGTCTAGGAAGGTTGAGATACAAGTGAAGCCACTGATTTATTAAAAAGCCATCATAGCCAGAAGGATAAACCATATTTTCTATTTAAATAAATAAACACACATGGTTTAAAAATTTCCACACATGCTAACATAACTAAACTTATGGTGTTTACTTGTTGCCATATCAAGACTATATAGAGAAAAAAAAA
>NW_015773876.1:0-843 GCF_001515625.1 Sinocyclocheilus rhinocerous
CTCCAGAGCGAGTAGGAGTTGTCAAACTTGAGCAAGTATATACCACGGCCAGGATATTGGTGACTCCCAGCGTACACCTCCTCATGACAGTCCCGCCGGTACACCGGCACTATCTCATCCACCTGCGGTTTCCCAACCTCTTTCTTGGCTTTCTCCTCCTCAGACTGGCCTTCACCTGAGAGAAAGAGAACAGGACTTAAATCTACAAATCATATTTACAGAAAACGTAACAACAGAAACTTCATTCAAACAATCTACCTAAACTTTAAATCAATTTAATTTTATATCAAAAGTAGCCTTATGATTTCCACAATTTAAAAATTAATTGATATTAAAATTCTGGCTGTTACCAATAAGCCGGTAATTATTTTCATTTTACGGCCAATATCCAATAAATGGCTGATATTAAAATTCTAAACTATTTTGTCAAAATATATACAAAAATGACAATTTACACTACAAATGAAATTCCTAAGTTATTTTACATTTGAATTCTCTGATGTCTTCGAATCTTCAGGTCAATAGCAGACTCGGATTATATAATTATAATAAAACAAGAATATATTTTACAACTGCAACTAAAATTATTTTTCATATTTCAGTATATTAATTATTTTACTCTACACCAGTAAAACTACAATACTTATGGCTTAATTTCATTTGCAAGAGTTAAACCCTTGTAGTGCTGTCAAACGATTGATCGCGATTAATCGCCTACAAAAAAGTTTTTGTTTTCATAATTTGTTTATACTGTGTATATTTATTATGCATTTATAAATAAACACACATACACAGTATATACTTTGAAAATATTTACATGTCTATATTTATATTCATATAATT
>NW_015773877.1:0-843 GCF_001515625.1 Sinocyclocheilus rhinocerous
AGTCTCAGTGATCAGTATTATGGTGAGGATTTCGTTCTAGTCTTCAGACATAGTGGAGTCCGAGGTGCATGAACCTAGGCGTCTCCCAGGACAGACCCCTGCGGCATTCCAGTAAACTCGTTAAACTCTGTCCGCAGTGACCCAAATGACACACCCCTCCTCTTGTCCGCCAGACAGACATCTGTCATTGCATCTCTATCCCACCACTACAGGGGGGATGGATTGATGGATCTACAGTAGCATCTCACTCCTTGAATAGCAAAGGGAATGTTTGTATAGTCGCTGTTCACCTTCATAGATTCAACCAAACTTGGCAGCCTGATATTTCAGGACGAGCTTTGGGCTTTATGGTCTTACTTTGTGGATCGAACATGTATTTATTGTGCGTGTGGATGTGGGTGTGTATTTACGGACAATGTCCTGTCTCTGGCTGACGGTATTTAGCAAACATGTTGGCTCAGTGTCTGAGATGATCTCATTCGGTAATGTCTGTGTAATCATTAATAACTTTCATATGACACCTCACTGCGCTGATGACATCTCAGCTCATTTTCTGCTGTGCTCTGGTCACGGCGCCAGCAAGTATGCATGTGTCATTCCCCTGGATCAGATCACAGTCTGCTTTTTAACCAGTCAACGGTTTTAAAGGCACGATATCCAAGGTATAAGGCTGTCTGTTCACTTTAAAAGTTGTAGGAACTGCTAGTAAAGTTCACAAATAATTACAAGAAACAGTAAGTAACACATTGAATGCAACATAAAACAATGGTGTTTCCTTGTAAAACAATCTAATAATGTTTTATTTTCAACTTCAAAACACACACACACATACAGTATGTATAT
>NW_015773878.1:0-842 GCF_001515625.1 Sinocyclocheilus rhinocerous
TTTTCCACGACATTCTAATTTATTGAGATGCACCTGTAGTTTTCATCAGCCCAAAGGGTACACAATCAAGGACACTTTGGCATAACCTTGTACACTCTGGTGTCATAATTCTGCAAGGCAGCAGGATCCGAAGTAATAAACAGCCTGGGTGCACAAGGCTGGTTCTGCAGTCCCTATTTATGACTCGTCTGTAAATCACATCTGAAGAGGACAGCAAATGTGTCATCTGCACTCCTTTTTTATCAGGGTCCAATCAAGCCAACCAGACCAAATATAACAAACATGAATCATAAGGCCACGTGTGAGTCATTTGGCCATCGCCATGCATCACTTGTCAGGACACAACATGTCTGTTTGCTAGACATCACTGCAAGTTGTTTCTGATGTCAAATGAAAATTAAAAAAACAAGTACAGACAAAACTAACCTCACCTTCCCAAGTATTTATTTAAAACAAATTTAGTCTTAAATGTAGTATATCGTCATGAAGAACGGCATTCTTACACAACAGATGTGGGTGTCAGAGTATCCCTGGATTGTGTGTAATATAACCACCAAATGTAATAAATGCATTGAAATTTCTACATGATTTGGCAGCACAAGTGTCTTTGGCACACAAAACAGTCATAGATGTACATTTATTTTAAGTTCATAGGAAAGCTATATTTAATCATTGCATGCAAAATGTGCAAATGCAAATATAATCATCTTCATGTTCAAAGCTGCTCTTCTAGAGTCCTTAGTTTGTGTCATTCAAACGGCTTTAAAGGAATAGTTCACCCAAAAACAAAGCGAAAAGCTGTGTGTTTGTAAGAAACAAATTCATCAAAATGTTTTAAACCG
>NW_015773879.1:0-843 GCF_001515625.1 Sinocyclocheilus rhinocerous
TCCCTCGAGTAACCAGTGTTACATACGTAACCTGAGATGATTTCCATCATTGTTAGGCATGGAGACACAGAGATATATGCAGGCATTATGACACAGAATAACATGTACAAGCCATCTTACCAAAAACTGTGACGTTGATGTCCGTCTCTAATGGCCCACTAGGGTATAGGTTGAAGGTGCATGTGTAGATCCCTTCATCCAGTAGCCTCATTCTAAGCAGCTGAATTGATCCATTTTTCTTTGCAAAGTTCCCAATAAATTGTACTCTGTCCTCTAATCCATTCCTTTGTTCAGTTTTGCCACCTTGTCGAATGACAAAGAAGGCGTCCTCCTCAGGCTTTTCTCGTGTCTTTTTCTTCCATATAATACGAGTTAGATCATCATCAGTTTCAGTAAGCTGACACAACAAAGTGGCATTTTCTCCATATATGACTGTTGTATCATGACCAATAACCTTTACACCTGGAAAATACATAAAATACATTTTAACAAACATTGCAGAACCTGGAAGTGTAGAGGTAGAGTATAATTCTATGAAAGAGAATGGAGCATAAAAAATGTAGTAAAATGTTGTATACTCTTAAAGGCTAGAGTATAGTACACAAATAGCTTACACATAAAAACCAGGGTTTAGCAGACAATGTACAGTATGTAGCTGAGTTGGATCACCAGTATTACAACGAATGAGAGAAATTTAAACTACTACTATGGTGGCTTTAAAAAGCATGTCACTCCTTCCAAATAAAAACATCAATCACCAAACAGGTTTTTACAACAGTTCTTGCTTTTTTTTATGACAGCATCACTGCAGCTGTTAGAAGCTCCAGATACCATTGAAACAGC
>NW_015773880.1:0-843 GCF_001515625.1 Sinocyclocheilus rhinocerous
GGTTTTAATAAAACGTAAATTAATAACAGTCATAATAAGAATATTCCCAGTACGCGCCTCAGGCAAGTTGCACAGTATCATCAATCACCTGCCACATGAAATGACGTGCTAAATGATGCTCCCAAAAATCATGCATGTCCACGCAGTGTGAGGGCAGCTCTAGGACCATGATGCACTGGTCGGGATGGTCCTGCCACTCCAGCACCTGCATGATGTGGGGACAGCTGGGGCCTTGATTGGCCATGACTGTCAGGGCCAGCTCAAGAGGTACCGATTTGGGATAGTCAGTTTTCATGATGGCTAGATGGAAGTGGTTTCTCTGTCTGTTTGTCTATTGAAATACTTGTACTCTGTCATTTACATTAATCTAAGATGTTATAAATTGCAATGAGAGGAGATGACATACAGTAGATATCACAGCCTACTTACAAGGCTGATGTACAGCTCGTTCTCCATCTTCGCTGTGAATTTCAAAGCCACCTGAAGGCCATCTTCACAGCGGGTCCTCCTTCCCCCATCGTCTTGCCAATGATGTATTTCCAGCAAATGTGGTCTATTAAAACATAATTATAGTCATTTTTATTTTTTATTATTATTTATAATATCAGTGTCCTGCGGTGTGGCTTACCATATTTATTCTAAAACTTTTTTAACATTGTTCCTAATTCTCATATAATTATCATAATTGTACTTCTAAATTATTTATATTCATTGAGAAATATATGGAATATTTGTCTTTTAAAAATTAATTTGTTGCACTACGGGGCTATTTAAGTGAACAGCAAAGAAAAGCCAAATGGTGGTTTAAAATGATGAAAAACTAAAAGAAATGTTAAAACATAC
>NW_015773881.1:0-843 GCF_001515625.1 Sinocyclocheilus rhinocerous
CCCAGCGACTTAACACTGCTTTTGTGCTCCAGGGTCACATATTACCTGTGATCGCATTTGTATATGTCCAGATGTGCAGTGTAACAACAGCAGCACTAGAAAACACCCATGAGAGACTAGCGGCATGCAGGGACAAAGTCACTGGCGCTGTGAACTGGGCTTATATACACAATGTTAAAGAGCAGAGAGTGTAAGTCGACAGAAACTGCGTGTGGTGTGTATTTATGCTGGATAAACTGCCACACTGTCTCTAGCATCCAGGACAGACACAAAGAGCTCTGCTTCACAAGAGCGCTCAGGCAGGCAGCAGAAAGGACACCTGTATGTGAGGTCCTGTACTGAAAGGAGTGAAAACATCACATGATGTGGAAAATACGACCTCGTTGAATAGGAGAGGAGGATTTATCGGCACACTGATGCTTGAGGGTTTCTTTTCTTTTCTTTTTTTTTAGACTGCATTTTAGACTGGCTTGTGTGTATTTAAAATGGCCTCATGACGGACTCTTTTGTTTTTGTGGTTGAATGGAAGTAGTGATTCATGAAACATCTCTTTTGAAATATATATATGTATATATAATATGTGATGTGATATATATATATATGATGTGATTATATTGTATATTTAGAATAAAATGTATGCATCCCTGAAAATGTCAGAAGGTGACAGTATTATCATTATCCGTTTTACAAGTCCTTTTCTTTGCTGTTAATAATATACAAATGAATATTATTCATTAAACATAATAACGCTACATCAGCAACACCACATATCCAAAACCATGTAAAAAATGGTTCTTGTAATTTTCATTTAAAAATTAAGGTGAAAATTAAAAATAGTGTGTA
>NW_015773882.1:0-843 GCF_001515625.1 Sinocyclocheilus rhinocerous
TACAGTGCTTGTTTTCATTAAGATTACATTAAGACTTAGTCTCTCCATCAACACATTTTAATTTATCTTGCATTAAACCAGCTTTGAGTGATCTACAGACATTTAAGGCAAAGGTGACTTTGCTTGGCCCGTTTAAAAACAATGTCTGTAGTAACCAATACACAAAAATACACCTGAACTGCTTTAACAGTCATTTTATAAAACCCTGAGCTAAAGCTGTCCACTTTAACCTACACAGGAACAAAGACATAAGGCTACTTTCTGTTTTTAAAGTGAATTCATCAAAAAAAAAAAAAAAAATTTCAGTTCAGTATTGTTCAGTAAAAAAAATTCAGTATTGGATTTCAGGGCTTCTAGAATACGTACAATAAATGCATGGTATTACCTTAGTGTGTAAAATATACAGCTTGGGGAGGAAATGTCAGAGCAAAATAAATTGTACAGACATTCTGTACAGGCTTGATCGGCAAACAAAGAGACTTTCCCTTTACATATGAAAAATGTAATATGACAAATAAGTACTTCATACAAAAAGTACCTCAATTGTACTAATTTAATGTCATGATGCGAGTGCAAGTTATTTTGAGTGTGGGAAGACAAAGGCAGTGAAACCACGTTCTACTTTCAAAAAACAGACATTGGGGCCTTATATAACCAGACACATCAAGCCCATAAACTGACTGGAGCAGAAGAGCTCTTTGAATTAAATATTTAAAGCCCTGAGTTCTCACACTTTCTTTTTGAAAAGCTTTGCCAAAACCAGGTGTTAAGACAATGGGTTACCGGAGTGTTAAGAGTTCTATTATAAGAAAATATGCGCTCATAAACATACAGTAAATGATC
>NW_015773883.1:0-843 GCF_001515625.1 Sinocyclocheilus rhinocerous
ATTCTGAGTTTATATTTTGAGATTCTGACTTTTTTTCTCAGAATAAAACATCGTAATTACCTTTTTTATTTTTTATCCTGTGGTAGAAACAAGCTTCCGATCATATGACTTTCTGTCTTCTGCAGAACACAAAAGAAGATATTTTCACGAATATTTCAGCACAATGTTGTTCAAAACATCCCGTTGACTTCAATTGTAAGGACAAAAAACACTGTGTTTTAGGTAAACTACCTCTTTAAGTTCAACAAAATATAATAATGCACAGGGGAAATCAATGACAAAAAGGCTCAGTTGAGCTGTGCAACCTCTTGAAAGTTTCATTTGCTACAGATTTTAAGGAACATTAACTGTTGTAACTATGGCATTTTGGCTGAAATATTGGTTGCCATGGAAAATGTTTGCAAAGCATGGCTCTATTCTGGCATGAATCACTCAAAGGTCATTCCAGAACATGATTTGTGTGTGTCTCCAATACCACAGCACTACACAAATACTCATTTTAAAACTCATTCCAACTTTAAAAAGCATTTAGGCTGCTGGTATCTTAACATCTGATCAACAAACCAACTAGGGAGCTGAATTTATAAAACACACAGAGAGTTTTGCATTACAAATTTGACTTTCATCTGTGTGTGATATTAAAAGATATTAAATATTCAAGAGACACACAGACAAGATTAGACCAGAACATCACAAATCCAGCCCAAAATAAACTCTCCCCATCCTACAGCAATATAAACTCCAATGTTCAATAAATAGTTACATTTATGAGCAATAAAATATAACAAAAATGCCAATTTTTAAGTCATCTGTTTATATCACGTCAGTGTGACTGTTCTTACA
>NW_015773884.1:0-843 GCF_001515625.1 Sinocyclocheilus rhinocerous
TTTTTTATGTTTAACGTTCCTTCCAAATGGGGCAAACCAACAAATGTTGCCGAACATTAAGCATAATAACAAAAAGCTACCTCAAAAACAATTAAAATTCATGTTTCTTCTTTAGTTTATTTTGCTATTTATTCAGTCATTGCAACAATTTGTGTTTTTGCAATTACTGATTTTTCTCTGTGTCCAGTGTCTGCAGCCCTGACTTATGAAAATCTGGTCCTAGTTTTCCAATTAGCAAAATGTATTATTTCTACAACAATAACATCAAAAATGTATTTTGGTTTCATAATTCTCAACAATTCTAAATTAAAAGTAGCCATGAACAATTATACAATAAAATAAAAGGATAAATCCTATAAACCTGCTCTTACATGATAAGTTCGTCATTCATCAAAACATACAACCAATTAAAATGATCTGTAAGTCACAGGAATTATTTGGCTCAGGTATATGTGACACTAATGATAAATCATATAAAGTTCAGAACAGGTTTCCTAATTAACACAAGTGAATAAAAACGTTATTGTCTCAACACGATGTTTCCTCATCTTATGTGCTGTTGTACACATTGTTACCAGTGTTGAGTCCATCAGTGTTGTGTTAATAATGTCATTAAAGTACCAAAATTATATTTATTTACCTAAAAGCACATTTTTAAGTCACATAAGTGATTGTAAAGACTTTTTTGTTCTCTTCCATGTTGGTACCGTGGACCTTGGCTGTCTTCTGCCCAGCATTATTGTGACAGCCAGGATGTCAGTTCAGGACCTTTGGAGAAGTCGGGGTCATGGTAAACAATCATGCCAGCACACAAGTGGGTTTTAGCGAGCCCCTTTCATTCAC
>NW_015773885.1:0-844 GCF_001515625.1 Sinocyclocheilus rhinocerous
AAAAAAAATGTATTAATAAAAAAGGAGTCTGTGTGTGCATACACATATGGTAATGTAGTTCTGATTTACTGCGTCTTTAATGTCTAGACAGCATTCGACTGACTCATTTTGACTGACACGGACAGCATTCTTATTTTTGCACTTGGACTTGCACTTTGCACTTTGAGCTTGATTTTTCTTCTCATATACTTTTGGCAGTTTTTCATTTTATTTTGATATAATCACTATATCACAGCTGAGTAGGATGGGGAAAATGCTGAAACTATATCTATATCCCGTTTTAGAACTCCTGCCAAATGAGTCAGATGCTTCTTTGTCTCTGTCACTGCAACAAAGAGCCTTGTTTAATTTTGCTCCATGCATTTGGATGGAAACCAAGAAAAAATTGCTACGCAGCAGTTTTTGTAAGAGTAGGCTGATGATGGTTTCAATAGCTGCCCTTGAAGGGAAATGCATGCTTCTTTGATAAAAACAACATTAGAGATTTAAAGGCCATTTTTCAATTCTAAACTTCATTTGAACTAATCACAAAAGGTCACCTTTAAGTTTCAATTTGTCCATTGAATATTTCAAGGAATTTCAGAGAGCTTGAATCTTAGATGTTACTTTTATTCTCAAAACATTTTTCCCTATGATCTCCTACTGCAGCTGTATTTTTCCTCAGCAATCTCCAAATCGATCAGAGGCATTCATCTATTTTTTAAGATGTATCTTCTGCACTGTCAGATTCAATCTTACATAAAACATGAATCCTTCTAAAACATTTTAGCACCATCCTGTGGATAAACATCCAAACATCCTGAACCCAACAACCTTTGTGAGTGGATTTCACCTACACTCTCAA
>NW_015773886.1:0-839 GCF_001515625.1 Sinocyclocheilus rhinocerous
CACACACACACACACACACACACACACACAGTTCTCAGATGCAAACAATTTTTACTCTAAGCTCTAGTGCTGTCACATTGTGTTGGCAGCAATGATGGCGAATACATTGACGCTAATGTCACGATAAAGAGGGACCCTGTCATAAAGGAGCCGCAGTGACGCAGGGCATCTCTCTGTACATCACATTACAGAGCATATAGCTACTCTGAGAGCGTGTCATCTGTTTTCAGGCGAGAGAGTCTTGTCTGAGTGCTGCACTTTGTTGGTGATTCTCTTGAGGAAAAGTAGTACGATATTTTTTGTATTACTAACATGCGCTGTTCTGACTCTGCTAGGGAAGTTGAAGGCCTCGGAGTGCTTTTACAGAGCGCCACATTTTCTGGGTTTCTTTTGTCTTTAGTGCCAAAGCTTCTGCTTTTACGGTCCGGCCTTGGCTGGCTTCAGTCATGCATCTATATTTTCATAGATGGAGAAAGAGATAGGAGCTCCACCATTTCCTCATATATGGAGAAGAAATGTAAAAACATGTTTTTAATTTTGCTGTTACTTTTTATCTGTTTTCTCCATCTTATAGTTCACGCATCTGTAAAAAAATGGATTCAATCCCAAATTTTCACACGTTGGCGGTGGTTTGTGCTGGTTCATGGCTGCTGTTGCATGGCACCAGTCTGAGCTCTCGCCATGATCTTTTTTTGAAGAAATTTTGGCTTTTGTCGGAAATTCTATATATTTCTTAGTGCTTCAGAACTTTTTTGAAGGAGGGGGGAAAGTACTGAGTTTACTTTTTAAGGCCTTCATAATTACCGTATTGTCCCGAATATAAGACGATATTTTTTTCT
>NW_015773887.1:0-844 GCF_001515625.1 Sinocyclocheilus rhinocerous
TGTAGAATCACAGGGGGAAACTTGCAATTTAAGTAACAGAAAGTATAGGTTAAGTCTGTCTTCAGGCAGTACTGGGACATGAAAATGACATTTAACCAATACAAGAGAACTAGTCCCACCCTCAGCACCTGAGCGAATATGACTGACAGATAACCCTCAAAGAATTAAGATAAGAACGAGGGCTGCTGTCAAAATGTAAGCTCAAGGGCTTTTTTGTACTTTTTTTTTATAAACTGACAGAAATTTACATGCAATTCATGCACTCAGGAAAACCTTAGGGTTTTCTTTGATAGGAATAGATATAAGCCCACACAGATTCGAGATACAGTATTTTCGGAAGATTGAGGAAAATCCTCAACTTGTCACAGACTTAAATTGTCTAGAGCAATGACGGATCCTCTACTGAACCATTGCATCACAGCAATACAGCAGCTGGCTTCTATGCAAATTCAATGTGCTAATGAATTATGGAAAAGCACTGAGTTCACAACAGTTTGAAACAACTTGTGAACAAAGTGTACTAATGTAAGCTAATGCATACATCTAAATTAAAAATCTGCCACCATATTCATTAACGCTTACATCTATGTCTTTTGAAGAATGTTTTTAATTGTTTTTGTCCATTTTGGGTGAACTATCCTTTTAATTTGTATTTATTTTTAAACTGTATTCTTTGTGGTAAAAATACTGCCAAATAAGTCCCACATTTCCATAATTTTTCATGCCAACTCTGGCAGCTCTGGCGTGAAAAAGTGAGAGCGTGAACTATACAACTGCAGTATCTACCAATGAATCTTCTGTCCTATTTTGCATTTTTTGAATGGAAACCTGTGCAGCTAGTCAC
>NW_015773888.1:0-844 GCF_001515625.1 Sinocyclocheilus rhinocerous
ATTTATATTAAAAAATTAATATATTTAGTATTTATCTGTACATAAACAATTTTCATTCAGAAATTGCTTGCAAATTTCAAAATTACAGAGAAATAACAAACTGAATGAAACGTGAAATATTGAAGTATGAATGTCTTATAAAACATACTCCAATAATATTTTTTTATTTACAACTTAAAAAAAATGTTTACAGTGTATCAGCCAGAATTTTAATATCGCACATGCCTAAATTTAAGTCATGAATTTTTTTCTGCAATAGTGCTCAAATCTCTTTTGCTTTGTTGTTTAAATAGGTTGCATCACTATCAGTCATGTGACACAAAAACAAACTGCGTTTGGTAGCTGACTTGATGCATCTTAAAGGACTATTTTTATTTTTATTTCCAGAACTTGCCAGTATAAATCCTAATCCACTTAATAATAACAAAAAATGGCAGTTAATGATAACAAAATGCTCTTTTTTTGTTTGTGGTGAACTAGTATTTTAAGACTTAAATATGCACTAGGGACTAAACATTTAGTGTGTTGTACTTTGCTTTCAGTAGCATACTTGGCATACAATGTGTTTTTTAAAAATAAGTCTTAAGTATACTATAATACAACCTACTGTCTGTGTTGATAGGTTAGTTATCATTTGTGCAGGATAAATAGAATGAGGTTCGTTCTTTCAGGTCATGATCTTTTCTATGCATTGTCTCCTTTCCCCAATTGATTCCTCATCTTCATGAAGGTGTGTACTTCATAACATCCACCTGGGTGGAGACCCGACATTATCGTACGCAAGCAAGTCCAAACAATTAGTCCTACTTTTCCTTAGGGGGAATCTTTGTTTGCAGAGATGATC
>NW_015773889.1:0-843 GCF_001515625.1 Sinocyclocheilus rhinocerous
CTCCCCCTGCAGGCCATTGGGATACTGTAGCATTGTAGACCCCAACACAGAATGACATGCCTCACGTGACTCAAACTACAAGGTGATTGGAGGTTCTCAAATCAGTCTCAGTTCATTTGTTACTCAAATTATATCATATTCATTAGCTCTACATTCTTTGTCCGCAGGAGCTGAGGGTTAATTGGGAGCTAAAGACTTCACAAGACTTCCTCAAATCCATTCTATGGAGGTCAAAGGTCGCCTGATCACTGCCATGGGCTTAGGGGCTCCAGGTGAGCATACATATTTCCATATTGATAATGGAGTATGGAAGCACAATATATGCTATAGATTTTTGTGTTGGTTGATCTTGGCTATTTAATTTAGCATGCTCCGTTTTGTCATGCTTCAGTTTTAATATGTAAGATTTTTGTTTTTGTCTCTTATGCTCACCAAAGCTGCATTTATTTGATCAAAAATAACAGACATGTGAAGAATGGCAGTGTAAATATAATTTGAACTTTGGCTTACTTTCTAATGCACATCATGCTGCTCATGCACAGATGTCCAGGGCTGTCAGGACAGCAAGCTGCAAGCAGAACGAATCTCAGAGCTGCAGGAGCGAAAGCAGAGTCTGCAGAGCCTTTTGAACAGTCGTCTCGGAGAGCTGCGACACGTGTGTCTTCTGGAGGCGGTGAGATGGTTTATTAAACTTTGAGACAGTATTTTACTTCTAGGCAGTCGCTATAAAATATAGTTCTTTTTAAAAAAACAAACGCAAAATGCTGACTTCAGCAGCAAAGAAAATGTGTATCCAGCTGTTTCACAAAGTTTCTAGGTCTACTTGATTTATTTTTTCTCTCT
>NW_015773890.1:0-843 GCF_001515625.1 Sinocyclocheilus rhinocerous
TTCTAAAGCGTTTTTGAAAAATCGCTTACCCCACCTTTAAACATTCACATGAATTGTTTCCACAAATAGTTTCTATCTGGAACAAAAGCACTTGAAGGAAGTTAACTTTGTTCATTTTTTTTTTCAACTCAACTCAGGGGCTCCCCAAATGCACACTGCTCCTAATGTGTTTTCCCTCTGAGCAACAGTGTGATATACAATTCTGCTCATGCATCTCGAGTTAACTTTCAAGTTAAAGTGCATTAAACAAATCTTTTTTAAGTGTTGTTTTATGGGTTTTTAAGTGAAGGGAAAGACCAGTTAATGTTCAATGTTCAGTTATGTTTGACATTTAAAAGATTTTTTGTTGTGCTGAGGATTTTGTGGTTACCATAGTGCTGAAGAGTGTTACTTCTTATTTGTGCTGTTCTAGCTGCAGAAAAAAAGTGACAAAACACTAAGCTATTATAACTAAAAAACATAAATTAAGTAAAAATAATTGTTTAAATGTATGATAAATTAATTTTTTGCAACCACTTAGCTTAACAAATAGAGTAAAATGGCAAAAAGCCATTTTTCCAATGTAGAATATCCACTAAAAATAAAAAATCTACTAACCAATAATCAAATGCATTCAAATAACCAAATGCATTTTCTAGAATGAAATTTATGTCTAAACAAATGAGTATTAATGGGGCACAAAACCAGGGTTTGTCTCTACTAAACAGGACAGAAGGTTGTATCCTGAGTAGTGAAAATGGAAGGTTTTATGTTCAAACTTTGCAGTTTGAGTATATTTTATACACCATCTCAAACTGAACTTAGAAACTCATCCACATATGCATACATGATTTACAAATACCC
>NW_015773891.1:0-844 GCF_001515625.1 Sinocyclocheilus rhinocerous
CCATTATAAAGCTTGAAAGAGCCAGGACGTTTTTAAATATAACTCAGATTGGATTCGTCTGAAAGACGAAAGTCATTTACACCTAGGATGACTTGAGGCCGAGTAAATTATGGGGTAATTTTTTATTTTTGGGTGAGCTATCCCTTTAAGTACTCAAAACCGAAGGCTAATTTAGTACTCGATTATGTTTCGGAGGTAAAATCACGCTTTTATTTTTCTTTAAACAGCCAATGAAATTAATTTCAGTGTAAAATATAATAGGACGTAATTGAATTACAGTAAAGCAGTTTTGTTTATAAGTATTGCTGAAGATGGAACTATATTTGACTTAAGTGTGACTTTTGACACACATTTTGACCCGGTCCTTAAACTCAAACGTCTCAGTACTTTTGACACAGGAACGCTCCTTCAGATGAGGGTCAATGGTGACATTGTGAAACCGATCAAATATTAACAGTTCAAACGTGTGATCTTGAAGGACATGAGATGAACGTTATGGAATTAGGTCTTTATTGGCTCTTTAATTGACATGAATCATCTGACTGAGCTGCAAAAACAGGCTCCACCCGTCCCATCCGATGACGTCCATGCGGCCCACAGCTTCTGCTCGACCTCTGGCTTCTCTGTCAATGATTGACTTCGCTGAATACATGCTCACCTCTTCAGCTTCTGTTTTTATCAATAAGCTGTGTTTGTTTCCTTGTGTTATCAAGACTTATGATCCACGCGGCTCATTGTGATCGGTAAACACTCACACGCCAACTGGTTTCCACCCTCTCAAAGTACAGCGTGATTTAGAGATGGTCGTTGTATGATTTAGTTAAATCTGATCAACATGTCAAGG
>NW_015773892.1:0-844 GCF_001515625.1 Sinocyclocheilus rhinocerous
AAGAATTTTTTTGGGTGAAATAACCCTTTAATGGTTGGATTTAAAACTGTTTTGTGTACTTGTTAAAAACCATAGCGATTTGTTTTGTCAAAGTTGTGTGCAGTTAGTCGCACATAAGTGGATCTGTCATTGGCTTACACTAACATCATTACAAGGAGTATTACATAAAGACTTTCCATGGAGAAGCTACTGGGTGGTTTGATTCTAGGGAAATAAAGGCTTTCTTGAGCACACCGCTGGAAAATACAGCTCCAGAACGTTGAGCTGGGGGAAGACCACATATTCCATGGTTAAATAAATGTTTGCAGGGCTTTTCTGAGAGAATGACTTCACTTTTGAGTCAGCACAGACAGAGACGTTTAGCAGAGAGAGACAACGGTGTGTCTGAGGGCCACCCAAACTTACTGCCTGAGCTTTATGCGTGACTTTTTATTTGGGCTTTTGATTCTCCAGGTGGGCATCGTGTCTTACGGAGACGATGTCGGCCACGTCTTCAACCTCAGCCAGTTCAGTAACACAAAAGACCTTCTTGAGGAAGCTGCTAAAATACCTCAAAGAACCGGCCACAAAACCATGACAGCTCTCGGCATTGATACAGCAAGGTATCACACAATAAGATTCAAAGAGTAATTTTACATTTGAAAATCAGCTTTAAATTTAAAACAGAAATGTTACGATAAAATGTATTCTGGATAACGTGATCTTCAAGCAAAAGGGGAAATAAGAAATTCTGAAATTAATGTCATTTTTTAAAATTCAAGTTGTTATGCTGATATTTTAATTTGTAATGAATAGAGTTGTATTCAATTATTTTAATTAAATGCATTTTCACCGGCAGTCTTAG
>NW_015773893.1:0-843 GCF_001515625.1 Sinocyclocheilus rhinocerous
GTGTGTGTGTGTGTGTGTGTGTGTATACGAGAGAGAGAGACAGAGATCAAATGCAACCAAACTGTCCAGTTGATTAGTTGTTACATGATTTTTGTTTCATGATTATTTACTATCTTGCTAACACTTTATAGTAAGGTTTCAATAGCTAACTAGTTAAAGCGATCAATGAACAATACTTCTGCAGCTAACATCAATTTCAACATTTATTAATGCATTTTTAAGATCAAACGTATCTGTTTAGTTAATGCAGTGTGAAATAACATGAACATACATTTTTATAAACTAACATTATCAGGTTAATAAATACTGTAAAAATATATTGTTAATTGTTAGTTCATGTTTGTTAAGGCATTAATGTTAACAAATGAGATGTAAAGTCTTACTGTTATATTTGTCCTCGAACAGTAGATAGAACAACAGATAAAACAATAGAAAGAACTACAGATATTCTATATTGTTCTATCCTTCTATATTGTTTAAATCCTATTTCAGATGTTCAATTGATCTAAAGAATTTTCTACATTGTTTTCATGCTTTGGCAACACAGAATGTGATTTTATTATGTTAATAAAATTATTTAAAAGAAATAAGAGAGTGTCATGTTTCAGTTTCTTTAAATCATCAATTAAATCATGAACTTTAAACCTTTTGTCTGTCACGAGTCAAATGAATCTTTCTGAATCTGAATCCAGACATGAGGTGAATCTCAAAAGAACATGAGCGGTTCGTATTTCACAGGAAGTGACCTCACAAACCATGTTTACGTTGTAATACCCATGTAATTATACACATTTGTGTCCTCATAAACCATATATTCAAGACCACACACACACACACACACAC
>NW_015773894.1:0-844 GCF_001515625.1 Sinocyclocheilus rhinocerous
AAATATAAAAAAATTATTCGTTTTTTAAAATAAATAAAATAATAATAATAATAATTTTAAAAAAAATCTTACGGACCTCAAAACCATAATGTCAAAGACTGGCAACTTTTATCCTAAATAAATATGCAACTCGGAGAAGATTGAAAGACTTAATTCTCAATATTCAAATATAACATTTGAAAAAGATTCTAAATATTAATTTACGAAATGCTCATTTGTTTCTATTCTAAAGGAACTCAGAGATTCCATTCTAAATATTAAATGCTAAAAATTGATTCAAAAGATTCCATTTGAAAGAGTTAAATATAAAAAATCTGATCATTTGAGTCTAAAAATTAATTAAAACAAAATAAAAGATTAAATTGTAAATATTAAGATGCAAAAAGGATTCAAAGATTCCAATCTAATGATGATTCCAAGGCTGTTTCACAGCACTAGATGAACAGCCTGCTGAGAGTTCCGACCATAACTCTATGATGTACAGCCACTGTAAACAAACAGCATTCCTCCATAGCAACACACACACACACACGATCAAAGTGGACACAAATGCAAACAGATTCTGCGCTATGCTGACATTCGCTGGTTTGATTATTTGATCATTATTATTTGATTATTTCAGCATGCTCTTGCTTGACTACCACTCACCGCAGTTTGGCTAGTGTGATCTTGGACGTCTAGTGTTTTAGCGATCACTAACTGTGACTTTGTTGAAAGGTGAACATGATTAATGTGTCCCAGTTAGACTGCTTTTATATTTAGAGGAACGGAGTCTCTTACGGGTAAATAAGGGGCCAGAGCTCCACATGCTTCCGCCACCAGAAGTCTTCTCTCTGGATACTTG
>NW_015773895.1:0-843 GCF_001515625.1 Sinocyclocheilus rhinocerous
TGTATGTGTGTGAAAATATTCAGATGTAACCCCCTTTGTAATCTTAACATTTTTATATATATTACAGTTACATTTATTTTGTAATTAAATTTCGACATCTAGTGGCCATTATGAGACATGACAGCGCTTTATTTGCTTGCCCTAAACAAAATGCTGGTACAGTATTTCTATTTATTGATTGCAAAATAAACGAATTAACTTCAGTACAGTCTTCTGAAGTGATATGATAGCTTTATGAGTTAGTATTCATCTGTTTTTCACATGCATAATATAGTACACAAGCTTTGAAAACGACATATGGGTTTGAACAACGTGTAAACGGCGGTCATTTTCATCTTTCTTTAATTTTCTGTATTGCTTTGGTTGTTGAGATGGATTACATGCTGATTTGTGATTCATGTCAGGCAGATATCAGCTGTAACAGATGGCATATATTTCTAGTGATTGTGCACAAATCTCATAATCCTCGTGGGATTATTCAAACAGTTGTTGAGTGTGATGTTGTTTAAACAGTTCAGCATTGAGTACACAAGAATAAATCAGCTAAAGCTGGAAAGATTAAGCACTTTTTAAAGTCTGTTATGGATATGCTGAATACAGCATGTTAGAACAATAAAACATGCACTTTTTACACAAGTTTGTAATTGCTAACACAGTTTGGGTCAGAGACTGCGCTTTCCAATGATATTTAATACATTTTAAATATTGAATTGTTACTTAATATTAAAAGTCGTTTTTAACTGTTATCTAATACTTAAAATATTTCTTTAAATTATATTTTATTGAGTAATGTGGTTTGTTTTGTTAATCGTTGAACTGATTTGAACAGATTTTTTTTTCCGA
>NW_015773896.1:0-844 GCF_001515625.1 Sinocyclocheilus rhinocerous
GCGCTCACCTGCCTAAGTCCTCTCTTACGACCGAGTGGTGGCTGGATGAGCAGATTCTGCTGTCCTGGTTCACTCTGCACGCTAGCAACCCTGAAGGACAGACACACAAATGGAGCTGATGAGCTCAAACTGCCCGAAGAGCTGAACACAATCCCTGTTAAATCCTCCTAATAAATTGGAGAGTTAAGAGGAAATGTGTCCCATCCACAAATCCCCATCAGTCCATAGCCCTCCACCAATGAAACACAGGGACAGGGACGAATCAAGAAAGCATGAATCACAGGTCAGAACCTGCAATGTCATCCACAAAAAACAAAGGGGAATAGAGAAGCTGGTATAGCAGTATGAGCAGGAGGATGTGAACATCCTATATGAACTAAGCCATTTTGTAAAATTTGCAGAATTTGTCAGATTCATCTGATGTCAGATCGGAAAATACATTACTCAATGTCTAATTTTCTACTTTGAACCTGCTAGACCATACTCTCCAGCCCCACAGATTGGCCCCCCAGAGAGGAACTCCAATTTGAGCAGCAAAAAGCCTGAAACATGAGTGGACACCATGACACCATGAGGCTCGCTGGAGATGACATGAGTACCACATAGTGATTAAACGTAGACGGGCATCATTGTCCCTAGCCAAGAGAGAAAGAAAGACAGAAAGAAACAGTGACTTGGAGTGGATGAGAAGAGAAAGAGAGAGAGATCCTAGTGAGGAATCAAGTTGGATGTGATGAACAGGGAAGGCAGGCCCAGCCCTGGCACACAGATGGTGAGACACTGCACACACAGGGCCATCACACTGTACCTAGACAGGTTACCCTCCTCCAGAAGCCCCTGGGAT
>NW_015773897.1:0-844 GCF_001515625.1 Sinocyclocheilus rhinocerous
TATTTTTTATTTATTAATAAATGCATAATATATAGTACAGAGAATGATTAATAATGTTTTAGAATCGGAATCTAACACTTATGGTCTTATTGACTGGTTTAATAAGGCCAGCTTCAGAAAGTCTCAAGTGTTGCTGCATGCAAAAACTATGACTGCTGGCCAGTGCAGCAGTGAAATGGATTTATCATTGACTTTCTACTGCTCTCCCACTCACCTCTCTACGTGTCTCTTTCCGTTCACCCTGCTCGAGCCTATCATCATGCGTTCTTCTCTCTGCAATATTCAAATCCATTCATTCTTTGCATCACATCATCTCATTCTTTCTCACTATCTCTCCTTCGAGCTTCATCTTCCACTCTCCCTCAAATCAAAGACAGAAATGTTTGGTGTGCTGCAGCCTGACTTAATTAGACATGGATCTCTGAGGGGCACTGCTGCTTCCTTCATCCATCTATTATTACATAATAGTCATCACTATGGAAAACGGCACTTGGCTTTTATACAACTTCACTTTCTTCATATTTTTTTTCCACCCCACCCACTGTATTAAGTAATCATTGAACAGATGAGGACATTTCTTGTTAATTTTTAAACAATATTTTCCTTACATAATCATGCTGTCTTGTTTGTGGAAAAAGCTTTGTTTTTCATAAATGTTTAATAATGTATAGGTGGTTGGACAATGACCAGCCTTATAATATATCAGTTATCTATGGCACATTAGAGGTGTTCAGCAAATCAGCAAAAAAAGCTTTTAGAAAGTTTTCGTGTTTTTTTTTCTTTAGTAAAAGCTCTGTTATTCATCCAAAAATAGATATTTGTTCACTTTAATGCAAAGTCCCCC
>NW_015773898.1:0-844 GCF_001515625.1 Sinocyclocheilus rhinocerous
CCCCATTCTGCTATAAAGAAAACCTCTATGTTTGTTGCATTTACAGACAAATCTGTATGAATTAGCTATATCATCAGCAAAATCTATATTATATTACACCGGAAATGTCACAGAGCTATATATAGAGTATTATATTATCTGATTGTATTGCCAAACTTCGATTTCACTTGTGCCATGTGAATGAAAATGTGAATTGTCAATAGAAACCAATATTGATAACAATGTCACTTTAAACAAATGCTGCACTCACCTCAGAGTTTCTGACTTTGAAACTTGATTTCTTTAACTGTGACATCATATCAAAGTTGGAAACGACTTTATATAGAAACATCCGAAATGGCAGCGGCTTCAGCCGTTTAAGCTACAGTTGCATGCTTTCTTTGAGATGTGATTTTGTGTTACTGTGCTGTTGCAAGAAGTGAATTTGTGTGATTTTAAAGAACGAATCATTTCTGAGTCCATAAACAGCTCAGAATAGACTCTCGGTTGTCATTTGGTAATTACGGTAATTCTGATGTGACGTGAACACAGCATTAGATTGAGTTGTTATAAAGCATATAGATTGAATAGCATCCAGAAATCTGAACTCTATGCAGTGCGACTAATGCATCAGCCAAATCACAAAATGAGACTTGAGATGCAAAATTAACCCAAGATTGTTAGCAAAATTATGTTTTGACCATAGAAAAGTAGATCAGAAAGTGTATTTTTGAGAGCATTATGCATGTGAAATTGGGAAATCATATATTCATTGCATTATTTATTTTTGTAGAGATATAGGCTATTTTATACAGTCTTTTTTTTAGCAGAAATACCAATAACTGCATATATACATATATATAGA
>NW_015773899.1:0-844 GCF_001515625.1 Sinocyclocheilus rhinocerous
TTTCTTTTTTTTCATGCCGGAGAATTACGAGATGTAATTGCATTCAAAGTATGCATGTCATCAGCTCATGCATTCCCTGGGAATCGAACCACTGACTTTGGTGTTGCTAACAATATGTCCCTGTTTTTTTAGTTCATAGATAATAACAAGCGAGATTTCAATTATATTTTGATCCCTGAACTCGGAAATGCACTTTTACAACCACCCTAGCATCATGCATTGAGTTTTGCATGCCCACAACTCACAAAAATGCACAAATCAGCCTGTGGTGTCCTCTAACCCTATAAACACACATCAATTCAGGGCATGGCATATCGGGAAGCACATAAAATCTTAAGCACATCTTTTCATTACATGCAGCCGGTGTTTATGGGTAGTTAGCGGGCTGTGGGCAACCGCAGGGCAGAGCTGGCCTTTCTGTCTATGGCTTTCTGATGAGGTTAACGCTCTTCTAATGTGCTAATATAAGGGTGAGGATGTCCAATCATGAATTAATGCCACCCCAACACCCTCAACAAGGACGCTATCTCTTCTGCATCCGTTCTCATGATGCAATCGTCACCATGCTGTGATGAATTAGGCCAGGCAGTTCATGCGATATGAGAATAAACAGCGACGCAGAACCCAAAATAAGAAACAGAATGATCATAATCTGGAGTCTTAGCTTCATAAAACTCCCTGTTCAGAACCCAAGAACAAAAAGAGCTAGTGTAGAAGAGTTTATTTATGGGATACTGGTAAACAATTAAATATTTTATTTTATACATTATTTTGTCATTAAATAATTTCTATATATTTATTTTATTTAATATAATAATTATATTGTAGATTATGTAATCAGTTC
>NW_015773900.1:0-844 GCF_001515625.1 Sinocyclocheilus rhinocerous
CTGCCTTAATGAGTCAAAATAAAAGCTCACACAAGTTATATATGTGATATTATTTTTGACTGACAGAAATGGCTGTTTTTTAATTAGGTGTCCGATTCGTGAATGTATCGTTCTTTTGAATCGGAGCTTTTCAATGAATCGGTCTGCGCGTTTTATTCATTGATCGGATTGAATCAGTCCGTCTCTCTATGAATCGGACCGGAAAAGGCGGTTATTGTTCAAATGAATCGCTAGAACCAAATGAATGAGCTCTCACTTATATCATTTAAGTAATTATGTGAAATTAAGTTACTTTACAAAACCGAATAGCAAAAATGTTACAAATTAACTGCACTGGAATGTTCTTTTTGTGCCAATGTCAGGGCCACACGGTGATACATCATTATTTTAAGCTGAAACTGAATTAGAATTTGTACATTAAATACAATTAAAAATAAAATAACAGTTAGAATAATTTGTTAAATAAACACAATGCTGTAGAATTTAAGCACAAGGACAATAACTACAAACAATACAGGCCGGAAAGTACTTGACTTGAGTGGATTTGAACTCGTCAACCCAGTCAGACAGTAATAGCAGACACATACATCTTGAATTTCCTGAATGTCTTATTTGTTTCAGAGCTTGCGTAAGCACATTGATTTCCAGGGAAGTAAATATGTTTTCAAATCAGTTAGTAGGCCTGCATTATCTGGTTGGACTGAAGTGTGCACTTTAGAATATGCTGGATTGGTGAGATATGGCCCGGAGTGATAATGTCATTATTTTTTCATTGGCGCCCCACTATTCCCAAAGTGCCAAAGACCCAGCTGTTACCCTATACAACAAACTGTGCTTTCTCATG
>NW_015773901.1:0-844 GCF_001515625.1 Sinocyclocheilus rhinocerous
GAAATAAGTAAATATTTCAGTAGATGATGAGAGCTAATTTCACTTAAAATGGAAGCTGTCAACACTTCCGTTTAATTTTGCGCATCTCACAAACTCTTCAATGGCGTTTAGTCCTAAGTTGTCTGAAGCTATTAATATTTTAAATAACATTTTACCGTCATCAAGTACAATTCCGAAAGTGGGACGAAACAGCGCAATGTTACAGAGCTCACGACCGACTCGACAGCGCGGGGAGGACGTGTTCGCTAGCACCACCCGAGATGTCAGGCTAGCGATTTTGTGAGCCCTGGACATAAGCTGAAACCATAAGGTGTTATGTTTTGTAATAATGTGATCTCGCTGGCCAAACATGTCTATATGCTCACCACAATTTGACTGATGCTCCGAAAGGGTTAGTTTCACTCACACTCACATACTTTCAAACCTGTATCACTTTCCTTCATCTGCAGAACACAAAAGATGATATGCTGAAGAATCAACTTGCAATGTATGAACAGGAAAAAAAAACATCTCTCAAAATATTCTTTTGTGTTCCACAGAAGATAGTGATACAGGTTTGAAGCTACATGAGGGAGTACAAGACAAAAGTGAAAATATATTTAGCTGTTTGTGAATGTATGTATAATAATGTGTAATAAAAAAGACATCCAATGACCTGTTTAAATTGTGTATTATAAACAAAAATGCCCTTAACTATGACTTACCTCTATACAAATTTCCTGGACAAAATCAGGGGTGTGGTTTTGTCTGTCTTGGTCCTCCTCATCCCTCTTCTGTCCGTCTTGCTGTGAAGTTTTCATCTGTAATCAATATTTTTTTAAGTTAACTCACACGTAGCAGAAAA
>NW_015773902.1:0-844 GCF_001515625.1 Sinocyclocheilus rhinocerous
CTCTTAGGTTGGCCAGTGTTCCGCTCGAGCTGTTGCCTGTAATTACCCAGTTGGTGTGGAGCGCTGTGGTGTCAGTCTGGTAATTGGAGCTGCAGTAATTCACTTTTTAATTGCCTGTTTATTATTGCAGAAGCCTCAGTTTTGTAGTTGCAGCACAGCTCGCACTGAATGTTTAATAAACAAATACAATGTCACAGACTCATATTTCACGTAAACATTATAATTGCTTCACATAAAAAACCATCAACACACTCACACTCGCCCACACACACACAAACACACACACCTATTCTTCTCAGCATAATGGAACAAAAAACAATTTTCTGTCCATAACCTGCCAGGTGGATAAGCTAGCAAAACACACAGAAAACAATACACCACATACCTGTAAAACGTCCAGCGGGGTCCAGAACCTTTTTATTTTAGCCTGGAAAGAAACAGAAAAATGTACAATTTAAAAAATTTTGAATTAATTAATTATATTTATAGCTGCAGGGGACAAAGTGTATACTAAGACATTTTGAAATGTAATATAAATTGTTCAATTCATCTTATTCACATTTTTATGCTGAAAAAATATATATTTTTTAACATTACAAAAAAAAAAACATTAAAAAATGTCATATTTAAGAGTAGTCTCAGACTTCTGGACCCCACTGTACACATTTTTATCCATATGGTTTTAAACACCCTTAAGTCACTTGCAATGCTCTTGAGACTTGTGAATGTTACAGTACAGCACGTCATTTCATTTTTGGTGGTTTGAAGTGTTACTTTTAGATTTTTGTATACTTCTCTATGTGGGGTCTTCACTTTGCCTTCTGTTTATTTTGACAGCATTTTC
>NW_015773903.1:0-844 GCF_001515625.1 Sinocyclocheilus rhinocerous
GGCAAAGCATCACTGATGTTTATCTCACCTTGAAATGACACGAGAGTAAATGATGACAGACTGATCATTTTTAACTACTGATTTAATATTACCATCCATCAGAAAATTGTGTTGGTGCTGATGGAAATGCAATGATTTGTGACATTGAAAACAGTTCATCAAACTAGTTCATGCTTTATTCAGCTCATTTTGTCATACTCTTAGTGTGGAAGCGTTGGGCTTGAGCATGTGTTTACTCACTCGGTGGCAGATTCTCCACACAAATGCTGTCCCGTCGACTGAATCCCTCCGCACACTCGCAGCGGAACGAGCCCTCCTCATTTATACAAGCTTCATTGAGTCCAGGACAGGCGATGGCTCTCTCCGAACACTCATCGATGTCTGAGAAAGACAGAGAGATACATTTGATGCTTGTGATTCTGATGGCTAAAATAAGGTTCATAGAAGC
The DNA here is from genome assembly GCF_001515625.1 of Sinocyclocheilus rhinocerous. Classification (NCBI taxonomy): domain Eukaryota; kingdom Metazoa; phylum Chordata; class Actinopteri; order Cypriniformes; family Cyprinidae; genus Sinocyclocheilus; species Sinocyclocheilus rhinocerous. The sequence continues at coordinate 449 of NW_015773903.1, forward strand.
TGTCCAGAAATGGTCCATAAAAACACACTTACCTAGACACTTTGCTCCAGTGAGTCTGAAACCTCGAGCACATTTCTTACAGCGAGCAGGTCCGCTTCCCATGCAGCCCACACACGCCTGATCACAACCTACACACAGCTTTATGAGTGCACACTCAAACACATAGCATGCATTCGTGAGCATTAGCGTGAGACTGACCTCTGCATTCATAAGAGCCATCTGTGTTGAAGCAGTATGTGTTGGATGGACAACGAGCTAATTCAGTGCCGCATTCATCCACATCTGCAGTAAACACACACACAAAGATAAAGAGCTATAGTACACTGCTGATGGAAGGCAGCATACACGTCTTGCTGCAGTTGAGAATAATTATAATCTAGCAAATGGTGTCATTAT
>NW_015773904.1:0-844 GCF_001515625.1 Sinocyclocheilus rhinocerous
GGGTCTCGTTTGGGTTTGGGAGGAGGTTGTTTTCGTGGGGAGGAGAGGCTCCCTCCATTTCCCTCCTCAGTGGAGTATGGCGCAGGCTGAAGGGCTGCTTTGATTGAAGTCCCGATGCTGGAGTGTACCAAGCTGTCCATAACCAGGGGGAGAGGCACAGAGCTGGAGCGGAAATGCCGGAGTGGTCTGTTCCCCCCACGGCCTGCCATATTGTTAACCCTCCCACTTTTTTCAACAGCCCTAAACAAAAGGATGAATAATCATACGTTTTCTAGTGCCGTTTCTGTCATTCATCATGACTGGTATTATTACCCTTGTATCTTTTCCTCCTCCCCAATCTAGCAAATCATTATTCATTCATATGTTCATTCTTTCAATCTCACTCACTATCAGACTAGAAGCATGTGTCCTGTCTCAATGTATGATGGGTAGTTAAGGTGCTAAGCAGCTGCCAGGTATGAGAGGATTAGCCTCAACCTTCATGAAATCAATACACCAATGTCAAGCTGTCCATATCTGGACTAAGATTTCATTACACTACACTAGCCGGAATGGGTGTTCCCTTAACAATAAAGATAAATAAAACAAATTACTAGGCTTGTCAATCAATTAAAAACTGGTATCTTAATAATTACATGATAAGCAGATTTAATCAAATTCATTCACAAAAAGTGAGGCACAACGAAATGTGATAAAATAAAATCATATACACACATATGCACAAACAGCAAACATGCACTTGGTTTTCAGCATTCATTAGTATTAAAGACTCAAGAGACTTCTCATTTTCATTTAATCTCTTTCTAATTTTTTTCCCATTATACCAGTAAACGATTACAAATTA
>NW_015773905.1:0-844 GCF_001515625.1 Sinocyclocheilus rhinocerous
TACCGTGGCTTAAAAATAGCCTTAGTCATTTCCATATGTGACCCCCAGGTGGGAAAGGGTTGACAGGGCTTTTCCAGGCCTATTAGCCTCCCTGCCCAGTTTAAGAGGCCATAGTCAAGGGCTGCCGGGACGGGGTCTTCACCCTCTTGAGCTCAATTGGTTAGAATCACAGATGGGGAGCTCCTCCGAGCCCCAGAGTGAAAGAGAGACTCGCTCGATATGGAAAGCTATAGAACTGAGGGTGTGCTGTTTCCATGTTCCTCAAGGAGGAAATAACTTTGCCTCCAATGAAAGGTTTTAAACCTTAAATAAAACTCAGCTCTGGTGATTTTTAAAACAGCAGGGTTAAAGCTTGTTTGTCTTTATGATCAGGCTGCAAGGGAATAGACATTTCATTTCCTGTTTCCTATTAACTAGGATTTGGTAGCTTGTGGTAACAAATTACAAATCAAAGAACATGGCATGTCATGTCCATTCAAACTTTACATTTGGATTTTAAATGCAGCTTCCAAAAAATGCAAGGTCGTTGTAAACCAAAAAAGGTGTTTGTCTACAACACTATGGCAGAAATCACTGCCATATATTTGGTCTGCCCAATTGGGTCTCACCTTCTGCTAGTCATTTTACTCAAAACTATGACTTTTCCCTTTCTTTTTCCAAACAATGTAAATGTTGTCAACAATGTCAGTCACAACTTTGCTTGCCTATGTCTTACATTTGTATATGGAACTGATTGGTAGGGGTTTTTTTTGTTTTTTTTTAATGTATTTTTTATTTTTTTATGCTTTGGTCATGGTGCATGACGCCCCTGAGGGCCTGACCATGCAGATGGTTGTATCATGAC
>NW_015773906.1:0-844 GCF_001515625.1 Sinocyclocheilus rhinocerous
TTTTAGTCTTTAAAATATGGTTAAAGTCTTGACAAGCTGACAAACATGTATGATAAACTAAAATATACTTTAATGGCATTCCTATTAAAACTTTAATTTGTACTTTAAAGTAAAACTTTTAATTTGACTATTACAAAGCACACTTTTTAAGTGTACTTAAGTGTGTTTAGAAACATAGTCATGAAAGTGTCTCTCTTTACTGTAAGTCACTTAAGTGGCCTTTTATTTCATTTATATTATATTATCTGCAAGTACAATTTCAAAATATACTTTTAAGATTTAAAGTGCACATTTAATACAATTAAGTGCACTTAATTAGGTGCACAGGCAAGAATGACACTTCAGATCTTGTGTTTTGTTGAGAAGAGGTGGACATGTACTTTACAGAAACATTTAAGTATCATTGTTTATGAATATGGTTATTGAACAGTATCAATGTGTATATCAAAAATCTTTATTATGGTTCAGACAGTCTCATGCTTGTAAATTTGATTTGTAAATTTGTTTACCATTTTATCTTTTCTTATTTCAGAAATTAGAAGGATCCACAGCTTCTCAGGTGCGTGTTGGAAACATTTCTGAGCATGTTGCATGTTTACGAATCTCTCAAACGTCCAGTAACTGAGAATCTGGTCTTTGCGCAGTAAACGTAACTCTGGACGCAGAAACGGCGCATCCGCACTTACAGGTGTCCACAGACGGTAAAGAGGTGCGAGACACCGGAGAGAGTGACGTCATCCCGGGCAGCCCGCAACAGTTCGACCTGGTTGGAGGAGTCCTGGGAAAACCGCGCATCACGTCGGGAAGAGCTTTCTGGGTGGTGGAGGTGGGGAATAAGGTGGGC
>NW_015773907.1:0-844 GCF_001515625.1 Sinocyclocheilus rhinocerous
TACCTGCCCTTTTAATTAATTAGCACTGGCAGAAGTGCCGCCCATAGGGAAGGCTGCCCCTTAGTGTACTGCCAAGGTGATAATGTCCGAACGTTGAAAGCAGAGAGGCAGGCCTCTGCAGATCTGGATGCAATATGCACACACTTTCACAGTGCCCGCAAGAGTCCCTCCCTCTACGACTGAATGTGAGAATCAACATGCAAACCGCCCTGACCGGGCAGCCCGTCTTGTGCTTCATAAAAGGAGCATTCATATAAAGAATGGGACAGTGGAGGCCACGTTTAATATTAATAGAAAGGTCTGAATGCATGATGGGAAGAGTGGTATTGACCTTACCTGTACACTCACCCTTCACATGATCCTTCCATTGGTGGCTCTACCGCCATCCCATTTCCCTCAGGCTAAAAGATGTAGATAACCAAAGACTTCACAATATCTTATACATATATACATATATTGGCTCATACTCAAAGGCAAATCTGCGATGGGCTAAAGCTATTGGCTGTTAAGATGACATGTGACCCTACCTTTGGGTAAGTGCATGCACGTGTGAAAATGTGGCCTTGTTGTGGTGGCAAAAAAAGAGAAAAAAATCGAGGCAGAGTGAAACTTTTTTTCTGTTTCAAGTAATGAGCGAGTGCACCTTTACTGCCCAAGGCCTTCATACACAATTTAGCCAGAAAGCCAGTGCTGATCATGATTTAGCTTTTGACACTGCCGGCCCCGAGGCGGCCGCAGACTAATACAGATATCTGACTCGCAGCCCACCGCGGAACGCGAAGAGAGACAGAGAGAGAGCCCTTTTATTGACTAAATGATAAAGGGCTTTGTAATGATAAATAAC
>NW_015773908.1:0-844 GCF_001515625.1 Sinocyclocheilus rhinocerous
CATGAAACGAGGATGGTGATGTGACGTCACAGGCACAAACGTCATCAGACAGTCGATTAGCCTCGACGCCAGACAGACGGGACACAGGACGCTCACAGACAGGTTTAGTTGCTGGCAATCGGGAGATGTATACTCACTTCTGACAGAAACAACCAGGACGGGTTCTCCGTTTTACAGACTTAAATACATCAGTGGTCATACGCTGCGGCTTTTCTTTCACTGTCACTTTTCACGCAAAGAAATGCGAGTATGACCACGCGCTCACATGCATGCACTTGTGTGTGCATGAGCCGGCTAACGAAGCCGAGTAGAAACTGAGCGTTAAACGAACGTTTGAACAAGATATTAGTAATGAGTTGCATGGGTGAAGGTGAAAACGCTGCATGGCGGATCGAAGGTTAGCATATTAGTGGATGTTAGTGCTGTGTAGCATGTGATGAACGCTGATAAGATTTAATTTCTGTTGGCGAAAAGGTGCCATATCAGGCGATAAGCGTCCATAGATTAGCCGCCGCTAAGCATTAGCGAACAGAAGATGAAGATGGTTGTGCGGCAAGATGATGCAGAAATTAATAAAAATCTTATCAGTGTTCAGCTGTGATGCGTTGGTTCATCATGCTGGGCTGAGATGGCGATCCAAAAACAGATAAATAAACATACAGGACTGAGCCATGCGCTGGGAAGCAAATGAGACGCTCAACACAAGAACAAAAACCACTTCTGGGAACCAAGTGCATTTCAGAAATGCAAAGCGCATGTTTGACGAAAGCATCTGATCCATCATTTCCTTAAATGAAGGTCATTCTTATGATCTCATGCTGTTGAGATCAGCGGCCGGATTCAC
>NW_015773909.1:0-843 GCF_001515625.1 Sinocyclocheilus rhinocerous
AAATAATGTTATTTTTAGCAACATCATATGACCCCTTTAAAATAATACTGGAAGAAAAAAAAATGTTTCCACAAAAATATTAATCAGCAAAAACTTTCCAACACTGATAATAATAAGAACAATTATTAATAACTGATAAAAACTGACATTTGGATGATTTCTGAAGAATTCCAAAACTTTTCCTAAAGTGACCGGTACTGTATATATGTGTGAAAAAATGTGACTGGTAACAAACAATTTTTAAGCTATGTTCTATTTTTATATTCTGTACCTTTAAACTAACAAAAAAAGGTCATGGTCTTCTCGTTCTTTGATTATGAATTATGCATAAATCAATGTAATATCTAGAAAAAGGCTGCTACAAAAAATGTTTTGTTTTGTTTGAGATAAAGGCGGTGTCATTTTTAGCCTGACGCCCCCTCAGGAGAGCACTGTAGATCTGAGACACTCTATTACGCTGCCCTGGAATCTGACTCAGGAGCAGCAGCGAGGTGTGCCAGCCTGCAGCTCACAAGGTGATACAAGAAAGCCGGGTCACAGCTCTTCCGTTTCCCCTTTCCCCGACATCACCTCCACAGAGGCTTCCCTTCTATCCCGTGTCGGGAGAGGGATGGGAACGGACTCTGGGCTTCCTACCTGTTCTTCCTCGGTTAGGAAGAGGGGGAGCTTTAAATTCTTCCCTACCAAGTTCAGAGTCAATTTGTTATCAAATCAAGCGTCGGCCGCCTGATTCATTGCTATTCAGCACTCTTGCTGATTTATATGCAGAATGTAAAACAGATGCCTTATGCGATACATATTTATGGTGAGCCCTGCTCTCACAAGATTTATTATAGCTTCTTT
>NW_015773910.1:0-844 GCF_001515625.1 Sinocyclocheilus rhinocerous
AGCCTGTGACATATTACTCGCTGACAGCTCTCTCATTCTTTTAATTGACTAGCTGGAGACGGCCGAGCGGGAGGACAGAGGAGGCGAGGAAAGCACCAGTCACGCCAGCGTAAGTGAGAGACGCTGCTCTCATCCACATCAGCGCTCCTCATCACACCTCATACAGGCACCTTCCAGGAGTACGGTACTCTGTGGGGTGCTATGGCTTTTTTGGGGGGGGAAAAAATTTGAATGTTAGAATGTTAGAAGCACAAATTGCACAAAAAAAGTTTATGTAGTGAGTTGAAAATGTTAGGTAAGAAATATAATTTATAAAATTAGCCTTCTATGAGCTTTAAACATATCAAATGTCTTTAGGTTTTTTGTTTTTTTTACTTGACTTTCTGACTTGATATTATATACACAACTATTCAAAATATTTTGAAAAAAGTATGTTATGCTCACCAAGGCTGCATTTAAAATTCAAAACTATATAATATATAATAATATATATTTATGTATTTATTGTGACATTATTAGAATGTAAAATAACCGTTTTCAGTTTGAATATATTTTAAAATATCATTTATTCCTGTAACCAAAGCTGAATTTCCAACATCATTACTCCAGTCTTTAGTGTAAAGAAACATTTCTGATTATTTATTAATGTTGAAAACACTTGCGCTGCTTAATATTTATTTTTGTGGAAACCGTGATGCTTTTTTTTTCAGGATTCTTTGATGAAGTTTAAAAGAACAGCATTTATTTGAAATCAAATTGTTTTGTAACATTATAAATGTCTTTACTGTTACTTATGATCTATTTAATAAATACTTGCTGAATAAAGTATTGCTTTCTTTAAAAA
>NW_015773911.1:0-842 GCF_001515625.1 Sinocyclocheilus rhinocerous
TATTTTGTGATTTATGGAGCGATTAAAAGAGAGATCCCCTCAGTAAAAGCCTTTAACTCTAATATGTAAAAAAAAAATTGGACCAGGCTTTATGCAATGTTCAGTTTATTATTCTGGAAATATATGCAAATGAGTGCATATTTAATTAGATAATGCAACGTTTGCATATGTGAACATAATGTTACAGAAAACTTAAAGGCTTCATTTGGCCAAAAAATTTAAATTGTCATCATTTCCTTACATCAAGTTGTTCCAAACCTGTATGAGTGTTTGAGCACAGAAAAATATATTTTGAAGAGTGTAGGTAACCAAACAGTTGATGGTAGCCATTGTATTTTTGCATACTGTGGCTACTGTAAACCATAAACTGTTTGGTTACCAACATTCTTCAAAATATCTTTGAATTTTCATTTTTGGGTGAACTATCCCTTTAATGTATTGTGAATATTAAGCTGGGGAAAGCATTCTGTTGGTTAAGTATCTATTAGTTGACCATGTTCATCTCAGTGCCTTGCCTAAATAAAAGCTGAGGATATGTGAACTAATACTGTACTCTTCTCCGTCTGTTCAGTCCCCAGTGCTCCGCCACAGAACATGACGGTTGAAGTGCTGAACTCTAAGGTAAGGCTGAATGACTGTCGGGCTCCGGCCGTGTTTCACCAGCTGCTGCTGGGTGAAGTGTGCAGTGGTTCTGATGAAGGCGCTCATTTGTTGCTGTGATTTTACAGCACATCTGTGCTCGGCTAGAATGCTGTCACAGAGCTTTACATCCTCATTCATTCTTCCTCTGTGTTCACCTCCCCCTCTTTCTCGAGATACAATTTATATTTGTCTAGCTGCCG
>NW_015773912.1:0-844 GCF_001515625.1 Sinocyclocheilus rhinocerous
ACAAAATAATGACCTTTAAAATAGCATCATATGACCCCTTTAAGTTGGTTACGCGAAATCGCAGTGATGACCAACACAAAGCTAGTTATAGTCTGAATTCTGTGTGAGCAGTTCTTCATACATTGCTGCACTACTGCCATTATCAGATGCAGTCACATTTATAGTTGTTCTGGTGAATTTTCGCGGCTGAAATCCATTCATTTAAAAGGGAAGCGCGAAAGATTTCTCCATGCAGATTTTCGCAGTGGGTTCAATTGAGTTGGTCATGCAGATGCGCCACTTTGACCATTAGAAATTTACACAAAATAATAGGCCTACACTACTAGACCCACAAATTTTACACTTACGTGACCACACTACTTGAAAAGATTTATTTTCAAGAATTTCGTCTACTAGAACAAGACTGTAGTGTTCTTATCTTTTGCTAATGTTTAGCTTTAGCACCTTGTACATCTGGGTTTTGAATCAAGAAGATGAGACCCCATCTGATGGTGGTCGATGTGGTGTCGGTTCCAGCCAGAAACAGGTCAGCTGTTGACATAACCATGTTCTCCTCATGAAACGTGGAACCCTCGTTGGACTTTTGCCGTTTCAGATGAAACAAATCAGTTTACTGATGCTACAGCTAGTTTCTACATGCATGCATACGAGAGCCCTTCTTTCATTAATAGTGATCTCACTTTCTCGATCTCCAGCAGGTAGGCATCAATGAAGTCTCGAGGGCTGTCTGGATCCAGAGTTTCCTTGTGTTCTTTTACTTCATCCCGGATGAAACCCAATAGCTCAGTGGCGTTCCGCATGACCTTCTGGTGTGGCCCAGGGAAATGCTTGATGAAGGGGGCTA
>NW_015773913.1:0-844 GCF_001515625.1 Sinocyclocheilus rhinocerous
GTGCTTTACCAGTTGAACTTTAATGGAGCAGATAAATATTGTTTGTACAAAATATATTTTGTGGTGTTTGTCACAAATGATTCTAGAATCATGCGGTTTGAAGGGATAGTTCACCCAAAACTGACAATTTTGTCATCATATACTCACCCTCAAGTTGTTCCAAACCTGTCTGAGATTCTTTCTTCTGTTGAGCACAAATGAAGATATTTTGAAGAATGTTGTTAACCAAACAGTTGACAGCAACCCATTGACTTCCATAGTATTTTTTCCATATAATGGAAGCCAATGGCTACCTGGCTAACTGTTTGTTTTCCAACATTCTTTAAAATATCTTTATTTGTGCTCAACAGAAAAAACTTATTTTCATTGTTTAGTGAAATGCCCCTTTAAGGGTCCCGTGATGAGATCTCTGTTGTCTCTGTAGGCTGGGGAAGAGAACCCTGATATCTATTTGTCAGTGGTGAGTCTGAACGGCCCTTTACACACAGTGAGGATGAGGAAACCAGAAGACCCCAGGATCAGGTGAAGATCTGCCAGTGACCACACAACAACATGCTTTATCATGCTCATCTGTCGCATTGGGGAGTTTATAGTGACCCCCAAAAGTATTTGGACCCTGAAAATGTCAAACCAAGTGGCATCCAAAAAATTATAGTAAAACCTTTAAAAAACTAACTTCACTTTTCTAAATCATTTTTGGGCTGACTTTTGATAACCAATTTTTTTTTGCCTTCATTTTGACAATATACCCTACCATTCAAATGTTTGGGGTCAGAAACATTATATTAAAGGGGTCATATGATCAGGGCCGCATTAACCATTGGGCTAGGCGGGGCTGAAGCCC
>NW_015773914.1:0-845 GCF_001515625.1 Sinocyclocheilus rhinocerous
GGCTTTTCTAAACAAAGCAGGTGATTCAGTCGAGTCATCCAGAGGTTACAAACATGGCACGGCTCTTCTGAGCGTGTCACCAAGATGGAAACCTCATGAATATTCAGCGGGAGCAGCAACAGTGCGCTTTGATCCGGGGCTGCGACTCAATGATTCTCTGTTTAAAGAAGCGCAGTGTGCGGGCGTCTGTCTGAGAAAGCGGGCCGCTCGTACAGTAAGTGGAAAGCACTAAACGAGTGTGTGGGCACATGCAAAGATCGTGCGTTCCTGTCGGTGTCTGTGTAATTGCCACACTGGATCCGTAGGCCGATCGCCTGTTTGATTCACAAGCCTCTCGTGTAAGAAACGAGGCCATAGGAATTACAGATCACAATGGAGATCTCTTTACAATCACATTCTTTCAAAAACAAATGAGCTGAGCTAGATAAGCCAATCCCAGAATGCATTGCAAGCTCAAGATGGCAGATGAGTCAACAGAAATGCTGGTTATTTCATTAAATATGAAAAAGTAGTAATACAATCTAATTAAATTGACTTTTTCACCCAGCTATTCTAAAATATGTTACCAAACACTGCTGGAAATGTAAAAGAAACTATGTGGGACCATCAGAACCAATGTGTATTTATGCTAATATGTAGGTTATATTTACATTTATGCATTTAGCAGATGCTTTTTCCCAAAGCGACACACAATAGAAAAGTAAAAACAATTCTAAGAGCTAAATATATAATTCCAGGTTTATTAGACAATTACATTAGGAAACCAGCTATTTTTTGTTTATTCATATTTTGAATTAGCTTTTATTTTTATTTAGTCACATTTCTCTTAATTTTGTGATTTTGTG
>NW_015773915.1:0-844 GCF_001515625.1 Sinocyclocheilus rhinocerous
GCAGCTGCTTGCTGAAACACATGTGTTGTAGTGTTACTCACAGTCGATAGTTGATCAACTGGAAGGTGTGAGCTGATTAAGGAGTGTCCTGGTGAGCAGTTATAATCCAGCCCTTGTTTATGATTCACTGACTCACTCATATATTTATTAACTAAACTTCCTCTATTAAATTCTCTGTGTACTCCTGCAGAGTGTTTTTCTCCAAGTTTAACCATTTGAAAGTACCACTAGTAATAGTTCACCCAAAATTAAAAATGATATTATTTATTCTTATTATTTAACTCTTGTTGTTGAAAGCGAAAGAAAGCAGTGCACCAATAACATATTATATATCCTAAAAGAGCTCCAAACAACTATATTCAAGATTTCTTAACTCACATGATAGTTTTGTGTGAGGAACAGACTGAGGTGAGTCATTATTCACTGAAAATGTTGACATCCGTCCTAGCTTTCTTTGGCATTTTCATGAAAGTTAATGAGATGACGACAAAGTCCAATTCATGAACGAATCATTCTTTTAAGTGGAACTTTTTCAATGAATTGTTTAAGCCAGTTTAGAAAACTGGTCTGACTTATTCATTCATAAATCTCATACTTACCGTCTCAATGATCTGGTCCCAAATACTTTTTTTTTGTGAATAACAACTTAAAATTGCTTTGTTTGTCACTCAAGCCACTGCATGAATTCAGGAAATTTGGAATATAACACATATGAATCACTTTTCAGTGTTTCCCCTGCCATTATATTAGGGGGGTGCCCGCCCCCCTTGAAGGTCAAGTTCGTTTTATTTAATTTTATTTTTCTCTATAGTGCCAGATCACAACAGAAGTCATTTAAAGTTAC
>NW_015773916.1:0-845 GCF_001515625.1 Sinocyclocheilus rhinocerous
AAAACTCCCATTATAATCACTGAAGCTGTTTACACTGTGAAATGCGTATGTTGCTTACATTCGCACGCACATCTGCACTTTGTTGTCTCTGATGAGAGAATTAATTCACCAGAGAGCAGAATTCAGTCAGCGAGCGTGTGCACTGAACTGTTTCCGCGATGACTTATCTGAACGCCTCTGATTGGCCATTGCATTCATAAGCTCAACACAGTTGTGTGTGATTGGTTTTAATACGCAGCGCTGTAATGCATTGAACCCAAAATAGGGTTACTATTACTATTCAGTGTGATACGATTCCAAATTTAAGGGGGCCAAGCTTGTTGACAAGGGGGCACTGGTTCAGAACGTAGCTTAGATGCACAGTGACAGGTTGCCATATCTTCAATAAATCACCTGCTTTCGGCTTACCGCTGATAACTCATCTTGATCAGGCAGGATGCTGCTCTTAGTTCTCATTCACTGCGTTTGAACACAGTAAAGACATTTCTTCTGCACACCACCTGCTCTAGTAGCATTAGTTTTATTGTTTTCCATTGCCAGTGTAAACCAACATGTACAAGAATGACTTCCCGGCCGAAATGTGGCATTTATTGTGCACTCTCTATGATAATATCTACTCTGCTGGGCTTAATAGAACTCAGATTGAGAGCTAATATTTTGGGGTTCTTCACAAACAAACAAATCCAGTGCAAACTATTATGTGCTTTGCACAGAAATATACATCGAGCATTAGTTTCACACGGGTTGCAATGAACTTTTCAACAAATTCTTAACATCATAAAACTGTTGTCCAGTATTTATTATTTTTTTAAGCAAGGTATATTAAAATAAATTTCACTCAAAAA
>NW_015773917.1:0-825 GCF_001515625.1 Sinocyclocheilus rhinocerous
CTTTTTTACTGTAAATTTTACAGTATACATTAAAAAATTGGCTGTGATGTAAAACATTTTTAGTTTTCAGTGTAGATAGACAAATTACTCGTCATGGAAACTTAGAAGCTTATAGTGTTTATGAAACACATCATGAAATTCCAAGAAAAAAGTATTAACTTTAGAAACTCCATCTTCACAATGCTTTCTCTTTCATTGAGGCTAGCTGTTTTACAGAAGAGTTGTACTTTGATGTGACCCCTTTCACTAACATTTCTCATTAAACTTTTCATTTAATTTGTATTCAATTTACAGCTCTAGTAAAAATCCTATAATATTTATAATGTTAATTAGGAACAACTAATGTAATAAAGAAAACTTGATAGGGATTACAGTACGTCTTTTTCTGATGTGATAAGTGACCACAGTAACAAGCAATACTGTAAATGTGTGTGTGTGTGTGTGTGTGTGAACATGTTTATATGGTTTATGAGGATACAATGTGTATAATGACATAGGTATTACAAAGTGAATATGGTTTATGAGATTCCTGTGTCTTTGTAAACCAAATGGCTTAAAAAATACTTAAATGATGCTTTTTTTTTTGAAAATCTAAAAATGCAAAAAGTTTTGTGTGAGGGGTAGGTTTAGGGGTTGGGTTAGGGGATGGAAAATACAGTTTGTCCAGGATAAAAATCATTATGCCTATGGAGAGTTGTGTAAACCACATATACCAATGTGTGTGTGTGTGTGTGTGTGTGTGTGTGTGTGTGTCAGTGTCTCTACCTGCCACTTTACTCCCCTAATGGCTTTCAGGACCTGAGCAGTGCTTTTTTAATGAATCTC
>NW_015773918.1:0-845 GCF_001515625.1 Sinocyclocheilus rhinocerous
AACTATAACATAGGCTGATTATTCTTATAGATTGAAACAAAAGTGTTTCGGCCAGGATAAAAAATATGAAAAGTGCTCAGAGTTGCTGCAAAAAAAAAAAAAATTGATATCGCAATATATATTGATATTGCATTATTGTCTAGCCATATTTTAACAATTTCTTTCCTGCAGAGTGCCGTCAGCTGATGAACAGCCAAGGATCTACACTGTCTGACCAGATCATTGCCATCAATCAGTCTGGACAGAGTCAGCAAGAGAGCGAAGGGCAAATCCAGTCTTTACTTGGGCAGTCTATAGCAGACCCAGGAACTGTGCAGACCACCTTGACAACCTCTCAGAACATGGAGAAGATTGACGACCTTCTGGTGAGCCTTCAGGAGCAAGGCAATAACATCTCCCACTCCTACTAGGGCCTTCAAGGTGTGGCTGCCCAATTCATTCCATATATGATTGTAGATATTTCCTGCAGACATATTGGATAGTTTGGTATCCTCTATCTTGGATATTCGAAGAATACATGATGTTGGAGATATTTTGCTCAGACCCCTTAAAAGAAATAGCAAGACTTTCAGAGTAGGCCATTCACTCTATAGTCGCCTGTTGAAAGATCTGGCAGAATCACAAGTCAATCAGCTTCTGTTTTGGTCTGCAATTCTCCAGAACCCTCTGGAGAACCTCAAAGTGAGAGCATTTGTCTGAGGAACTTAAATATGTTCCTGCTATAAAGACTGTCATTAGTTGCCGCAGCAACCCCATCATAAATTAAGGCTTTGAGGCGTTTGAGATATATATTGAAGTTCCTTGAGTACACAGTAGGATATTTGAGGCACCTGGAAACCTAGAGA
>NW_015773919.1:0-845 GCF_001515625.1 Sinocyclocheilus rhinocerous
ATCGTTAAAACACGCGGGCGCAGGATTGCATCAAACGCTGCGATAAATGATGAAATGTTGCGAAGGAACGCGGCTCATATGAGAACGTTCAGAAACACAAGAGCAGAAATCTTACCAGATCTGGAGAATTGTGATGTTTCTTTAATAACGAGGATTGTTTCCGTCGTGGGTCCGCTAGCGTCGCGCGCAGACGGAGCTACAAGATAAAAACACTGTGATTCGCAAAATCTGTTTAAAATTCACTCTAAACTCATCACTTCAATAAAATATTAGACAATATGCTGTGATTGGAGAGCACTTCCATGTTCTGAGGACGAGGAAACTGTCTGGAAGTGAGCTTTGATCGAATAGCTAAAACAAGCAGACACATATTTCATGAGCATTATTGTTTCACAGTTCTGTTGAGAAATATGCAATAAAGTCTGAAAACGCTCAGTGTTTGTTGTTATTTGTTGTACAATTCCTGGAGTTTGTGAAGAGTTTTATTAAAGTACAACTGAATATAATTTACAATAATATAGGCCTATAATTAGCCTACGTATATACAAATTAGTTACATCAGAATATTTCTCATAGTGTAACATTATAACATTATAACATTTAAAACTTTTAAACCGCACTGTTTTGTCAAGGCTGTACAATTTAGTAGGGATGCTAGTGACTATATCCAGAGACTACTAAATTGTCCCTAGCAATAAATGAGGCCTAATTATTAACTGAAATAATAACTGAGAAGTTAACACAGCCGAAGAGTGTTTCACTAGTTAGCAGTAAACCGGTTAGTTCACCGGATTATGTTTGTAGATTTGTGTTGGATGTTATCTTTGGAATGGAAATATGGATAT
>NW_015773920.1:0-845 GCF_001515625.1 Sinocyclocheilus rhinocerous
TTGGGCACTTATGCTACAGTTAAAAGTATGTATTCTGTGCATTAGAAGCAACATATCACATTGTAAATGAATATGCACCCTATTCAGAATGAAGCATGTAATATAATAATGTAATGTCTATGACACCTGTGTGAACCTGAGGAGAACTGACTTCATACAGTCACTAAAGACCATTTTGACACCAACTGATTAAAAGTCATTGAAAAAGGTTCAGAAAAGTGAAGTTAGCTCTGAGAAAGGATGACACAAATGTTTCTAATGCATTAAAACTGTGTCTTAAGTGTCTAAAAGTGTCCATATATAGTTAGGGTCACTGAAAAGGGGAAATAAGTGCATGGCAGCTACATTTAAAAGAAAAGAAGAACAACAAAAGACCTTGAACTTCACGGTTAATGAACATGAACAGAACATGGAGGTATATGAATTTCATGTGGTTGTAGACTTAACATTTGGGAACTCACTGAACCATTCTGATATGTTTGTGGCAGCTAGCAGCTGTCCTAGAGCAGGTTACATCCTAGAACAGTGAATAATTCAGTGTCTCAATCGAGTGCATGACGGATTGGAACCCAGCCCATGTTCCTTTCCACTTCACTTCAGTCATTGCCAACAGACAACAAACTGCCTTATCATAATGGCAGTGAAATTATCAAGTACGAACAAATGTAAATTTAGATGAAAGTAAGGATTATTTATGGTCTACAGTGTTGAAAGCCATTTTTCCTGCAATGAAATAAACAAAAGGATAATGTGAATGCACTGGCTGGAGCATAAAATACAGGATATGTGTTCATGACAGGCTATTGATAGCACATGGAAGGTATCTCCAAGGTAACAGGACACAT
>NW_015773921.1:0-845 GCF_001515625.1 Sinocyclocheilus rhinocerous
TTCAGAAACAACGTGAATAAGTCATTTCGAACTCAGAAACTTCAGGTTCCATTGGAACAGCAAAAGCTGATGCTGAAGAATTTTCTGACTGAAGTCCATTGGATGTAGATCACTTCCACTTTTCCATTGCTTTGTAAATTCAAATGTAATTCCAATATATCAACTCTATTGTTTTTTCCTCTTCTTTCAGTTTTTCCCCTCAGTGTTTCAATATTTGGATCTATGCATTAAGGTCCCCCGTCACTTCGGGCTGAGGGGATTTGAAACAACGGTACTTCATTCAAACAGCATGAATAGTAAACAGCATGGTATGTCCCAGGCTCCCCCTCCGAGGACTGAACGATGGATTGTTCCTAGGGAGAATTAACCTCAGTGTTGCCAGTTCCGCTTATAAGCGACTTTAAACTGATTTCATTTTTCACAAAGTCTTTTAATAAAACGAGTGCACTTCGCATTTCTCAAATGTGTAAAACGACTAACAATTAGTAACTACTAGTAACTTGCATTTGTTTGATGAAAAATAAAAAAAATCACAATGTAATTTAACACGTAAAAGAAATGAGCTATCTAATAGAATGTTTACAACTTTACAAAAATAGTAAAAATAAAAATAAAATTAAATCACTATCAAACAAAAACAAACAAAAAAAATGACCCCTTGCTTTTTCTTCTTATTTCCATATTAATTCCATACATTAGTCATGTGAGCAATTTTAATTATTTTTGTAAAAGGATACATATAATTGAAAAGACACTTTATTTCAAGGTGCACTTTAACATAATATAGACTTAAAGTGTATTTTATGCAAGTTTGAATAAAATTAATTAAATCGAGTAATTACACT
>NW_015773922.1:0-845 GCF_001515625.1 Sinocyclocheilus rhinocerous
TACTTACCGTCAAGGCCTTCCCCTTCAGCACACTTTTCACCTGATAAACCATTATATAGACTGTTAAAATGAACTTCAGTTGAAGTAGATGCTTAAATTTAATCGCAGCAGCATTTCTGTAGCATCTTTAGGCTTCATCATCTAATCTCAAGCAGCCTGACTTTTGGCTCAACATAAAGTTTGGTCCAGTTCACAGGTTATAGAGCCCAACAGTTGGGTTCCAGAAGTAAAAATCCCATTAATTTTCTCCATAAGGGAATAGATTTTTAAGAGTATCTTAAAAACCTTTAGAGGCAGACTCTGAGCTGTTGCCATCAGCCCACATTATATTAACTTATCTTTAAATAATTGTTTAACAGCATAATTCCTGGTGAAAAACTACATTGAAGTGTGGTAACATTTACCTTTCCTCTGTGAAATTTTGCAGACAAAATCCAGTCATTTCAAGAGTAATTTGTGCAATTGGGAGTTTTGCATGAATGTGAAAAAGTTCCCCACTCAGATGTTCAAGTTGCTCATGCGAATTCGCCATGCTTACCAACAGAAAGCTGCTTGGTTTAAAAGTGACTTCATGCATCTCTATGCTTCTGATATTACTATTATATAATAGTAATAGTAATATAATATTACTATTATATATACAATACTATTAGCAAGTAAATTATGACATTAACTATTCCCTTAAAAATGTGAATCTCTTAGGAAAGTGATCTTTTCATCCGTGTCCTCCTCAGAAAACATCTGCAACCAAAAGCCAGACAGGTATTTTAAGAGTTGATTGGTCATGGATGGTTTTCTCTCTCTCTCTCTCTCTCTGTTGCTGAAAGCCCAGAGGCTAGTATTTC
>NW_015773923.1:0-844 GCF_001515625.1 Sinocyclocheilus rhinocerous
GTTAATGATTTATTAATGAAAGTTATTATAAAGTGTTACCAAATGTACTTTTAATCTGCTGGTAATAAACTTCTGGTGGAAGCAACCATCTAAACTCAGAAGCTGGAATTTTGAACCAGATGGAAACGTATCAGACTGAAACGAGACACAGATGTTATTTTAATTATCAAACCTGAAGCCCGTCTGACATCCTGCCCTAAATATAGAGCAGAGCAACTGCTTCTCTTCCAAAAACATAATGACCTGATGTTCCATCCCAGTCCTTCCTGATCTGTTCAGGACATTAAGTGTAGAGATTTCCTGCCTCTAAAACAATGTAGGGTTATTGTTAGCTTACGCATGATCTGAGGGAAAGTCATGGCATTTGACTAAGGAAGTCATGATATTCTTAACTTCAGTTCACTGTTGTGCCCTACCTGTGGAAAAAGAGAAAGAATAAGATATTTTTTCCCCAAGGTGATTCCAGAGTTTACCAGATCAAGATGTTTCTCTGCAGAAAGTGAGCCACTGTAATACATGAAGAGTGGGGTATGTGCATTTGTCATGTTTGTGAATGTAGGCATGGCAATCTTACACCGTCTTGCCTCTTTGTACTGATATTATAACTTCTTCATTCTGTTCTCTGTGATTTATGAAACTGATCAGAACATTTAGAGCTGATTGAAACTGATCACAGCTGCTGAACTTTTTAAAAGTACAGGCTACTTCAATGTATTAAGAAGCATGATCACCATGAAAGTGTACAATTAAGTGGCCTTTTATTTAGTTAATATTATATCATCTGCAAGTACAGTTTATAGTTACACTTTATTTTAAGGTGTCCTTGTTACAATGTAATTATACA
>NW_015773924.1:0-845 GCF_001515625.1 Sinocyclocheilus rhinocerous
GACAGAAGCCGCCCGGTCCAGGTCTGTGGAGTCTTATCCCCGTATCCAATGGTGGTGAGCGTGATCTGAGGAAGAGAATATAAAGGGTCAACCTTTTTTATATGTTTAAAAGACTAAGGTCGTATTGCTAAAGACTTCCAATAGGCAGACAGCACTCAATTATGTGTCTGGTTGCAGGACTGTAGTGTACTTTAACACTCCACATATAACCTTCACTCATGTATGGAGGAGGAAGAGTAACCTCTGATTGCATCTACATGATGGCCAAACAAAGTGGAAAGTCAAAGGCCTCCAAACATGCATTCAATTCTGTCCATTTATGCCATGTTAAAACACCCATAACCACCAATCTGCATTCTAAAGTTACACAGATGCATGGTATTAGATCCATCTTTCAGCAAGAGAAATTCTTTGGTGACCAACATCTCGCACTCCTTTCCACAATCATGAGCGCTTTGGAATCTTGCAGGCAGGGGATACTTAAACAAAGGCCTGGCCAAAGCAAATTCAACACATCCAGTAAAAGTAAGTGATTTGTCAAATGCAAAGAGCACGGCGGCCTTTCACAGCACTTGTGTGGGAGCTCACACACAAAGCCAGACTCCCGTTCTCCACGGAAGCCTGCTTGTCAGCTCCAGACACTGGCTTGGGCTCAACCCAGTGTAAATACTGTGTGGCAGCATAATATTGGCCCACCGCTGGTTTGTCTCTACATCTGAGCTATACAGCAGAAGACCATACCCTTAACTGACCTCACATCTCTTCGAAACAGCTCCGTTTGTGCTTGGTAGGAACAACAAATTACATGCATTGATTTGTTAAGTCAGCTGGTGAGGAACCATGAC
>NW_015773925.1:0-845 GCF_001515625.1 Sinocyclocheilus rhinocerous
CTCTCACTTTTATCAAGGTATTTTAAAAGGAGGGCTCAGATTTGACTAGAGTGACAAACTACTTACGTTTTATTTGGTTGTGCTTCAGTAATATTTTCTGTTCTTATTTCTGTCCTACAGGCAATTCCAGCCAAAGCAAGGCAGGATTGTCATTGATTTTAATTCAATCAACCACCCCGGATTGAAAACTTCCAGTGGTTTTGGGGGCGTACAGTCACCATAGACTGAGGAACTTGGAACATGACACGAAGTATTCATAAAACAGACTCATTGTTTTTCTCACTTTATGTGCTGGTGAAGGTCATTATGAGTTTGACAGTGATTACTAAATAGATGTATAGTAGTTCACTGTTTTGTTTTAAGTCTTTGTTTTTTCAAATCTTGAAACTTGCTGTTTCTTTTATGTATTTGCTCTAATGCATGACATAATTTTTTTTATTTTTATCAATTTACCGGTTTGTGACCTTGGCTGATGTGCCTTTTTTAATTGATTCTTTTAGTTTCAGTATTTATGATGAGTGGGATGACAATGAGGACATTAAAATCAAGCTGGATGCCAACATTAACCAAATCAAATGTTATTTACTTTTTTCTTTGAACCTTTTTGTATTCTCTATGACAAGGCTGATTAGATTTTGATGTTCATTTCACAAATACTAAAACTGCAAATTACCCTTCCCTTTTCAACCATTAACCACTGATGGCTGTTTTGCTCATATTATAAGTTTATGTAAGCACCACAGTAGATAAACCTCATATTCTGTCAATCCACACTGTTTTGTGCATGTTGTGTCTCTTCAGGTTAGAACCCACAACTTCAGGTTTTAATAAAAAAAAAAAAAAAG
>NW_015773926.1:0-845 GCF_001515625.1 Sinocyclocheilus rhinocerous
TGAGATTTATTAGATCTGAGTCAGTCCACTGTGTCAAGTGCCCTGTGAACAGTGTGATTTTATTTTTCAACAGCTTTTCTGTGAAGCTTGAAGTAGCGTCTGGTTTGCTTTTATTTAAAATGTACCTGGATATACAGACTTATATAAAATAATACATTTTACCATTCAAAAAGCAATGTGATCATGAAGTTTGCAGTACATGGTTATCATTAGATTCCCACCTGGGTGTCTCTTCTCAGTTCTCCATCCCAACAGGAAGACTTGCGTCTGCTGAGCTGTATCACTTGTCCAGACTAGTATCACTGGGCATGCTTTGATGATGGCTTAGTTTGGTAATAGGAATTAAATAATCTAATTAGGAAGTGTTCCGTAAAGCTCAATTAAAGGCAGTGATCACTGTAAAATAATACGCTCCTAAAAGGGCACCTTGAATTTCAGACCATGCTTTGCCTCACCGTTAAGGCTGTGTTCATTTTATTAGCCATTAAGCGGTTCCACCAAAATCTGTTCTGTGGAGTTTAGTCAGACACAATGGCGCAGAATGATGTGCGAGATGGTGGAGGACAAGAAGGCCAGTGTGTGAGGAGGTGATCATCATAACAGAATTTGACTCTTGATTTGATAGTCTCATTTTACTCAAGCCAGTTGAGCCGACACACTTTTATGCAGTTATTTCACATGGTTTAGAAACCCCGCTCGCAGAACTTGATATGCACTGCTGTTCTAAATGCCCTGTGATCTCTGATTGTTATAAATTGTTAATGTTTTAATCTTGTAATGCAGTTCACTTAGGCTTGACTTTTTTTATTTTATTTGAGTGGCTCCATAATGTGCACATTTAGAAG
>NW_015773927.1:0-845 GCF_001515625.1 Sinocyclocheilus rhinocerous
ATTTGTGGATTTAACATTAATAGATGGTTTAAAGCAAAAGATCTGTAAAATGTCTAAAAATATTTAAGAGCTCCCACTCCCCTCTCTATGCCACTGAGATGAATAAGTATGTGAATAAGTATGATTGGAAATACCATGAGCTGTTCAGTTTCTTGGTTTTGCTGTTGAGATGTGAAATCTGAAATTATATTTGTGAAAAATATTAACAATAAATATAATCCATACAGTTTTGTTTGAGAAAGCTGCAAAGACATGATGTCATACTTACGTTCAATGGGAAATGTGATGCGATTCAAATGAGCAAAAAGTTGTGTTTAATCTTTCAGATTAAAACACATTCATTGAATTGACATCTCGGCATTGTTTGTTTATTCTCCAAACTTTTAATGCTAGCAAATATACAATTGTAATAACTTTATTAAAAACTTTGGCGTATGAGGTACAGTATGGCTCGCTATTTTCCTTTTAAAGCCTGGCAGTGATTTGGAGGGTTTGAATTTCTTTTGATTTTCCCTATTATTCTGCCACAAAGTGGTACTGTAATTGTTTGCAGGGCAGCAATGTCGCCGCAGGCAGTCTTCAGGAAGTTAAAGCCACCTCTTCTAATACCTCTATTATCTAAACTGCTAGAGGGAACCAGAAAATGATTAAAGGATTGACATCAGGCAGAAAGAAGGTGAAAGTGAAGGTCGGTCAAGGGGGCAGTGTTGAGAAATGCTTATCTCGTTCTTTTCACTTGTTTCTTACAAGCTGGAGGATGTGTCTACTTATTCATGCTGAAAAATAGAGGTTAAATGTGGTTCACTCTTAAAAATAAAGGTGCTTCACAATGCCATAGAAGAACC
>NW_015773928.1:0-845 GCF_001515625.1 Sinocyclocheilus rhinocerous
TGGCAGCCCATCCAGGTCCAGCAGCTCCACCAGGGCCTCCCTGCTGAGCTGAACGACAGTTTACACAAAAATGTTTTGTTCCGTTTTATATACTGTTAATTTAAAATTGTATGTTGTTTTTCTAGTAACAACTAGAGTAAGTTATGTTGTTAAAAGTAGTTTCAGTAATGTTTTGAATGATTTGTTTTAATGTAACTTAATTTTCAAGACAAAGAATTAATGTATTTTATTGTTTCTATTAAAATAAGAATGCTGTGGAAGAATTATAAGTTGCAACAATGTACAGGATAATTTTTATTTACACGCAAAAAATAAATAAAAAATTGTAAAGCAAGTACTCAGCCTCATTTCAAATAAATTACATTACAAAAATAAATAATGCATAGAACTTATTTCATTTTTAACTTACAAAAATAAACTGGTACAGAAATTAGGCTATTTCATTGGCAAACTGACTTAAAATAAGACCGATTTTCCACTGTTTTCTTTTCTTGAGAGAATGGTTAATTTATTTGTTAACCATTCTCTCAAGAAGAGAAAACAGTCGGTCCATTCTCTCCCTGCTCTCTTGGGCTCTTCTCTCCTCCGTCTCCCTCTGGAACTTGATGTCTTCTCAGAGTAGCTCCACCACCTCATCCTCACGGCCCTGTTTTTTTCTTGCCTGGTGTTGGTGCTGGCTCCTCCTCATCTTTGTCAAGGTCACCCACTGCTGAACTTGGCCCTGGCGTTTCCTCAGGGATGGAGGCAATTAGGACAGGGGGGTTGTTTGAGGGCCTCTGTCCCAACACCTCATCCATGAGGACAAATAAGGGCCAAGTTTCAGCAGTGGCTTTCCCACTCACTCC
>NW_015773929.1:0-845 GCF_001515625.1 Sinocyclocheilus rhinocerous
CTTCTTTAGCTTTGTTTTTTTTTGCACTGTTAAATTATGCTTTTAATATCTCACATTGAGGGAATTGAACTCTTGTTTTCTTTCAAGAATAATGCGGGTAGAATTTACGTTTCCTATTGAGTAGCCAATGCCCATTTTGAACTCTTAAAGAGATTGCGTCAAGTATAGGCATATAATTAGAGGCCAACTTGAATGGAGGATAATTTAAACGATGGTGGCTGGCATTGATTAATTGACCAATGAACCACACATACTTTATCTTTACTGCCCTGGAAAATTAACTGATTATTTTGTATTAACTGTAATGTAACTGTAACTAGATTAACTCTTTCCCTGCCATTGAGTTATCTCGTCTTTTTTTAAAGTTAAAAACAAAGTTAAAACAAATAGAGTTTTTAGCAATAATACATTGTTAAAACTGGTATAGTTCTCTCTGTTCATTTTTTAAGCATTGGTGTTGGTTTAGTTTTAGCTGTTTCAGTTTATTTAATTATTTTAGTTTTAGTATTTCATATGCTGAAGATAAATTGATTAAACATTTCATAAATGACATTATTTTAATTAGTTTCGGAGGCATGCATTTGTTTAGTTTCAGTTTTTCCAATTATATTTCAATTCCATTTCAATTAGTATTCCAGTTCTGTTTTACTTCATTTAATGAATTTGATTGAATTTCATTTACGTTTTATTATATTTTTTTCTTATGATAATGGCAGCTCTGTGAGAAGAACATGTTTACATGTTTACATGTACACCGTGTCAAACAACAAGCCATAAGCTGTGCATTTTTATACACTTGCACATAGTGTTGTCAAAAGACCCGGTACTTCGGTACCAAGTCGGTA
>NW_015773930.1:0-841 GCF_001515625.1 Sinocyclocheilus rhinocerous
AAAGGAAAAATTGAAATCGCATCATATGACCCCTTTAAAGGATAATATCTTATAAATGGTTCTCGGAAGCAAAATAATATTTAATTGCTTGGCTGAATCTGATACTTTTAAATTTCTTTTTTTTTTCTTGAAATTTGTGTCATCAGACGTAGTGTCAGTCTTTTCAAGGAATGCCATTTTTAAGGGTTGTTTTTTGTTTTCTTTAAAATAAAAGTTGCTATTAAAGAGATTCAAGATTATCTGGTTTAAACCCAGGTTTTAAGAAGTTACTCTGAGCAAGAGTAGAAAATACCAAGTTAAGCAAGGATTGTTTAAGCAGCTCTTTCAAAGTTGTTTATGAAGTACACTTTGGGTAGGGAGAATGTAGTGTGTGGCCATTGATAGTTGGGTGTTATCCTCCGTACCAGCAGCAGAAATGAAAGAGAATATCAAATGAGATTCAGCCTTTGATGAAGCGGCACAAGATTTAAGGGGGATGTTAATTGGGCTGGTATAAATGATGCACACAATGCTGAAACATGAAAGTCAGTGAGAGTGCATACAATATTCAGGAGCTGCAGAAAGTGGTGTGTGTGTGTGTAATGAATGTATTAGTATGTTTAAGAGAACTTTGGATGCAGTGTAGAGAGGTAGAAAGAGACAGACACGAAGACAGAGAGATAAAGAGAGAATGATGAAAATGGGAATGAGTTTAGTAAATGGACTCGTGGTCAGGTTGTAATTTATAGTCTCACACAGAATCTGCACCTTTTGAATTCCGAAGAGAAATTTGGAGATTTCCATAGAATTTACACTTGTATCATTCACAGAAGTACCATGTTCTTTAAACATTGAGGTAAAA